>NW_011948439.1:582793-601060 GCF_000503995.2 Ceratosolen solmsi marchali
TCTTTCAGTTAGGAAAATTGCAGAAATTCCATTTATCTTAACTTTAACACTTGGGGTTTAATAAAAAGCTGAATGCACGTGGAACACATTATGGGACTGCACAGGGGGAAGATACACATTTTGCGGTCCCTTTATTATCCTATTCAAGTATTCATCGCGCGTGAACTGCAGTAAGTACGAAAGAAACTTTTATTTCATTCTTCCACCTTTCGTTTGGCTTTTTATCATCACTAAAAATTTTTCTTATTTCATTTTAAAATAACTGTTACATTTTCGTCCCAGTAATGCCAAATTTACTCGAATTCAATTAAAATTAACGAATGAAATTAAGAATGGATTATAAGAAAAATTTTAAGTGATTCATTTTTTCATTTAAATGGTATCAAATACATTTTTTAAGGTTTTTCAAATATATCAAATTAATTTTTGTTCCGTATTTTTAATAGTTGACGCGTATGCCGAACTATTTAAATTATTTCTTAAAACCTGTTGATTAATCATTAATGGAATAACTTATTACATAGTTATAACTCATTAGGAAGAAAATTAAATATAATTGAAATGACACAGTCTGTTTTGCTTTTAACATTTCTCGTGTATTCTTTAGTCTTTACTTTATCGCCGCATAATCCTCAAATAAGTTTAACGATAACTTTTTTAATAGTATGCCTGACAATTACTTTCATCGTTCTCTAAAATCGATATTAAGTTATCGTATTCTCTAATGAAACACAAAAGTATTGCTAACATTTTATTATATAATCTGCATGAGTTTTAGGGCCATATTAAAACTTACGCAAAGTTTCTAAGGAAATTATATTTTATTGCAAGTTCTACTAAATTGTGTTTACTTAACTTGTTAAACGAAGCTACTTTACTATGATTATTGATTACTTTTTGTGATGCAATTTAAAAGTCAAAGTAAATCGAATAATATGAAAGACTAATAAAATACAAATGAGTAATAAAAATATTATTAAGTTATTTCACTGAGTGAATTAAAACTCATCGAATAGTTGAAATAAATAGTAGTGTAGAAATAAATTTATATTGTACGTAAACAGTCACATGGTTCAACAATAAAACACATTCGCTTCTACTTTGTAAAGCATTAACATGGAAATTAAAATGTATACTGTCCATACGATATTCAACTGTTTTTTAGACATTTCTACATTTTCAATAAAGGCTTAATTATTTTATTCATTATTATTTACCTTGGCTTTGACAATCAAAGTCGAAGTTTATGTTAAAATATACGATCGCAAACAAATTCTTTAGTTAAACTTAAAATTTCATAATTTATTGTTTGAGATTGTTTAGCAATAAATTATGTATCTATGTAAATAACTTTGAGCATACGAAAGTACGTAATGTAATTAAATTCCAGATAGCTCACATCGAACTTTTAATAAACATAAAACAGTTTTATTAATAAATATTACTATTATTATGTATTATTTTCGAAAATATTCTAAGATATCTTATTAAATATTATTTTATTTTATTCGAAACGATATTTGTGTAATATATGTTGAATGGTCACTATAATTTATGTGCATTATAATTTTATAGATTAATAATATGCATTTTAGTGATAAATCACATTTTTATGTTTATATGATATACGCTGACACAAATCCTACATTTATTTTATTTTAATTTCAAACGATAATGTGATGAATATCATTAATAAGATATTTTCACTTAGTATATTATGTATGTAAATAATTTTAATTTTTTATAAATTTGTATGCTCCAAATAATAGCTAATAATACACTTTTATATTATAGCGCATACACTCTTATGTTTGAATAATTAGAAAATAAATACAAGCTTTATTTGGCCATGTATATAGATTACAATATACAAATATAGATTACAATTTATATATTTGACATTTTTATAGGAAAATGGAAATCTTTGACCCGGAAACCTTCCAAAAATACATTTTCACGCAGAAATTACACGAAACAGGGAAACGTCCGCTTAAAAGCTTTCGACGATGACAAAATGAAATAAATTCTTCTAATAACCGCTAACTGCTTGTCGAGGCAATGTTCCTTTGCCCACCGTTGCATTTAATTCTCTATGAAGCGATTGTGCAATATTAAAGCGAAAGAAAAACTATGACGATATTTCTTATTAAAAATAAAGCTGCAGTGTAAGAGAAAATGCTATCGTGTTTTGCGAATAAAATAAATCGAGGTCCATTCGAGAAAATCTTTCGGTATCACCGAGCGGTAGAGCGCCAATATAAATTCCGCTGTTTATACATGCAGTGACACTTGGCGCCTATGACTTTTCCCTTCGTTGATACAGTACTTAGGTATTTCAAGATGGTCCCGCCTCCTCCGTTCGTCTCCAGGCGCAAGATTGGCCCACGACCCTTTTGCCGCTTTTTATGGCATTTCGAGTGATCTTTTCTCCTGAACTTTACGATTGAAGTGATCCAAAAGTAATTTCTTTAACGGAATCCTGGATCTTTATGGTTTCTATTCTCGCGCGTCCCCATAAAATTTATCCCGCGGATGAAACGCATAAAGAAAAGGAAACAAGGTAATCGGCGATGCGCGCGAACACATTGTCCCGGATTACCGGTGCGTGTTCCAGCGAAAGTCCCAAGTAATCGCGATTTCCACAAATTCGGGCATTCAACGTCCGATTCTCCGATTTCTTCGTCGATATCGAGTGAGCGATGCACGCACAAGGCCGACGCGTTCCGCATCTCGAATGGCACTCGTAGCCTTAAAAAAGAGAAAAAGAACAAGATAGAGCGCACAAAGTTTTCACATTCACCATTCGCTGCCTAACCCCCTCTCCCCTTCCCATTCCCCTTCCCCATTCCCCTTCCCCTTCCCCTTTACCGCCCCGTGCTCTTTCCTCGCCGCCGCATCCTCACCCCCACCTTTCCGTCTCTCGGCCGCGGTCTCGTGGTCTCTTACTCTGGGCAGTTAGGAACTCAATGAGCACCACCTTACCAAGAATTCGCGCATCGATCATTCAAGCCCTGACAGCACTTGTTGAATACGCTCCAATATCGCTTCACTAGTTAAATGCTTTCAATTTGTTTGCTATAATGCCTACGCGAGATGCATTTTTTACGAAACGCTCCATACACTGACTTCTAATTACATTTAAATACCAAATTGCCTAATGCGTACTTCGTTCTGACATTGTAAGACATTTAAAATCCCGAGCCAACGTTACAAAGCAACATCAATTACGCAAGGATTTTTGATGCTAGAGGTCGGAAAAAAGTTGGGCATCCCGTATTTATACGACGCCGATATGTCGATGCGCTGCATCTTCGCCACTGATGAATGCCAAACAAGGACAGAAGTAGCGAAGAGAGCAGGATGACAGGCGTGGGCTCGGATAACCAACGGTTCTACAAAACGGATCGAAAGGGTGTTGAGGGAACTCAATTAACATCGTATCTTATGGCATTATAATAGCGCAGCAATTAGCAATTATAAATTATTGGCCCTGCCAATGTCATACTGAGACGTTGTTGAGAAATGTTGCTCGCCTACAAAAAAAAAAAAAAAAAAAAAAAAAAAAAAAAAAAACGTAATGGTAACCTTTGAAGTTACTTGTTACTTCTAAAGTTACGGAAATCATCGATTCACTCGGCGAAAGTCGACGAAATTTACTCGTGTGCGCCAATGGATTACGGAACAGTATGTTTCTTAAGCGTTCCAATGATAATCGACGTCTTACAAATTCACAGACTATTTTCGAAGATTATACCTGTGCCGATTGTATAGTTTTCGAATTTGAAACTAAAAACGAACGAAATTATCAAGATCGATCTGAGGCATTTAATCCGAGGAACTTCGTGTTGAGTATACCAAGAGAATTGCGTTTTAACTTTTAATTTTTTGGAATTATTAACTCATTATGCTTAATATAAATGTAGAACACGTTCTGTCTCGAGTCTAAAATTCACTTTTAATGGCTTAATATTTTCAACTGCTAGCATATAACTAAATGAGTAATTAGAGAAACAACTTGTTAGAATTTACTTGTAAGAATGCGTGGACCGTATGCTATTTTTACCAATGCAATAGACATTCCAACTAGATAAATTAACCATCCCACAATCTCTCTAATTATTCCTATGTACATATACTGTAGAACTGAGTATTGACAACGAATTTGACATGGAGTTAGTCGATCGTATTCATTGCGAGCCGAAGTATTTCAAGAATTGTATTTTGTAAATGGGCCATGAGACGTGCGTAACATTGAAAAAATATTTTATGGAATATATATATATATTTTAATCATAGTATTTTAAACTATAAAATTTTATGCAAATACTCATGCTTCATTTATTTAATAATTATTTTTCATTAAAGTTGCAGAATAAATGGCGTATAGTGACTAACAAATATGAAAAATAATTAACTGCTGATAATTTTTTAATTTTTTTTCCTTTTGATGCTTCTTATTTCTTAAGAAACAAATGACTATTAAATAATATAAAAAAAAATGTTGATATAATATAACATCACGATATTAACAATAATTTTCAATAATAATATACATTCAAATATTCTTGTAGATGAAGTAGTATTGATATTCGTTTAAAAGCTTAATCTTTGATACTATTACATTACATTATTAGATATTAAACCGTCAAAAATCCATTATCCCTGTTTGTATTACAGCGCTTTTAACAACTTTAACTAATAAACTATGCCACTTTACAGTATAAACAACTTAAAAATATCCGATCCCCATAGATTATATTTTGGGACTAAGCTGTTAAAATTGATTTTTAAAATCAAGTGCATTTATTGAAATTCTCTAGTTTGTCTAAAGTTTTTATTTTATATTAATATTGATTATATATTTAGTAAATTTTCCTACTTTTAAAATGAAACGAAGCAAATTAATCCAAATATATCGGAAAATTGAAACATTTTCAATGATTATTCATAATATAAAAAAGTTCGATTAACTTTTTTATTATCAAGCGAATTTTCAGTAGAGAATATACAAAATAAATGTCTCATACAAAATTTATCAAAATAATACAAAATTTGCAAATAATATTAAACTAGTCTACCATTGTAATTGGTCCAAAACTATTTCTTTACTATTCAATTAACGCTGTTATTATATCATAGGAAAGTAATTACCATTCCGATAGCGATACTTAGTACTATTAAATCTCACAGTTATTAATTAATCTTACGATTAACCTGAATATCTTACAATGAATATTAATAAAATTATATCATCCTAATAGAAGTTGTTGAATAGTGTTTATTTTCTATTTTATAATTATAGTCATTTCTTAATTTTGGTGAACATTTTTAATAGAAAGTAGAGCTCATATAAATTAAAAACATACTTTAACCGCTGAATCAAAGAAAGAGAATTGCAATGTCAAAGGAAACTCGTTAACTCTGGCATAAAGTTCCAAGCAAACACGAAAATAAAAAGAATGAAAGAAAACAATAAAGTGAAACGTATTTATGTAGATGGGCACGCGCTTCAGCAAACAACATTGGTAGACGATATAGACTCGGTAGACGACGACGACGACGACGACGACGACGACGACGACGACGATGAAGAGGACGATGAAGACGACTACGACAACGACGAAGACGACAATGACGGCAACAACGACAAGGCGAATGCGGATATCCGCCTCTCAGTACTTCGCGAAGAAACAGAATGAATTACAAAAGAGATCTATATGAGATAACTAAAATGTTTTATTCCATTCTCCGAAATTATGCGTGATTGTCACGAAAAAGTAAAAATTCTTCGCACAAAATTCGCGATCAACTCCAATGAATACAAGAGGCATCGCGTAAATATCCAATGCTATTGTCGCTTTATTTTTTATAATTTCAAAAAGTTTTTAGAATTAAATACATCTTTTCCTTATTCTGTTTCAGAGACTTGACAAGCAACAATATAACGAACATTCCAGCCGGTGCTTTTCAAAGATTTCCCAATCTCGAAGTTTTGTAAGTATACTTATTTTCTGCTATATGAACTTTTATAAAATTGAATTATTAAACTTGAAAACTTAATACAAAGGTTTTTTACACTTACATTATCATTATATTCTATATATTATATTATATATTTATTGTATTATATATGTACTATATTATTTATATCTTATTATATTATATATATTATATTACATATCATTATATCCCACAATTACCTCATAATATTAATTACATATAGTATATACAGCACTTTAAATAATATAAAATAATAATTTTTATTAATATCGTATTAAATGCTATCAGATTGTTTAGTAGAAGATTAGTTAGATGCGAAAAAGTTGTTTTTGCAAGTAAAGTCTTTTTAATTTGAACCGTTATATAAAAATTGAAATATCTTAAATTTCAATGAAAAATCCGACCTGATTACATAAGTAGACTTAAAATGTTAAAATATTTTTTAATTTTCATGATTTTATTGTTATGTTTCATAGTTACATATGGGATGTCGATTAATTGTCAGTTTTGAAGGGAAATTAAGAGTATGAAACAAGTAGATATTTAGCATAGTTTTCAAACGACCTTCTGTTTAGTAATTAATTTTGAAGTGTAATAAATTAGCTTATGCTCATAAATTCTATTAGTATATAATTATTTATAAGCGTATACTACAACATTTCTTAATACTGAAATTCTCTAGTTCGCCGGTAATATGATCGATTATACCGGGCACGAGAATAATAAGAGAGAGTAGAAAAAAAATGGGCAAAATAAAAAAATAAAAGAAGATGGACAGGAAGTGAAATGCATTGGATAACAGATTGTAAAAACTCCACACTTTATATTATAGTTGAAATAGAACCTGTTGCCATTCAATATTTGTAAATGTAGTCAAAGGAAAAGCATAAAGGAGATTTCTATTGATTTATCTTGCAGGTTACTACGGCGCAATCATCTGACTTTCATTGACGTAAATGCATTCGATAACTTAACACGGCTTGATATTTTGTAAGTATTTTGATAATTATTAACTTATAATCGATAATCAAGGATTAATGAATCATTCGACTGCCATTCCTTTATTAAATAATGCTGATTCCTATTTCTATCTTATACATTAATAAGGTCTATTGTAACATATAATTAAATGGATAATTGAACTTCTAATGGAACTTCTATAATATTATATTCATCTTACTTTATCATTCTACGATATAATATTAATAATAAGAAATAATTTTTGTATTAACAAAATGAATTTATATATGATGTTTTTGTAATTTTATATTAAAATAACTTGTTTAATGTTAATTTTAACTCATCCACCATTTAACTAAACAACATGAATGTAAACGAAAAAAAAATTATTCATGACGATCATAATAACATAATAAAATCGAAGCAGATACTTTTTATTTTAAATGAACAATGAAATAAAAGTATATTAAAACTCAAGGACATTCGTATTATAAATTTTTATTAAATCTGTGCTTTAGCTTAAAATTATTCTTAAATTCACTTTGTTATATATTATATGTATCTATTTTTAACGATAAAGATGAAAATCTTTGATTGTCTGTCATAGGGAACTTGATGATAACAATTTGACGGAATTCCCAAAGGCCATTTCTGGTTTGAGAAATCTAGAAGAACTGTAAGTCTTTATCAGTAATTTCTTTACAAACTACATAAGATAACATTTACCTTAGCTCCTGGGAAAACCTTATTAGGCCTATATTTTTTTTTAAAATACAGTACCCATAAGCTAAAATTCTCCATTTTCCAATAAAATATTCACTTTTTATACAGAAGTATAATAATTAGATATTCCAATAAAAGAGAAAATCAAGAGAGGAAGAAAGGAAAAATTCGAATATCTAAATACGATATTTTCCATCTTGTCTCATATTTTAATGAGTACGATAATTTATGTTAAAATTTCTTAAGAAAATAAGTAATATCCACGAGTAAGCAAAATAAATTTTATTTTACATATATAAAGAAACTTGTGGACAATGAAAAATTCTCAATTATTTTTCCTTTTTTTTTTTTATTCCTATCCTATATATAAATCCTATTTTTTAATAATTATTTTTTATAAATTATATGCGATATTCTAAAAGAGTAATAACTAATACTGACATTTTAATTATTAACGTACGATTATTTAACCATACTTCTGAATACTTTGAATATTAAAAATATTTGATAATATAATGTAACGGAAAATATAATAGATAATAAAATGATAAATTATTGCAGAATTTAAACTATTGCCATCAAACTTTTGAAGTAGTTAATTTTTTTTTTTAATGTATTTAATATCTAATTTCAATGTTTTCAATTTTATTTAAAAGGTATTATTATAATCCTTATAAATACTTACAATTTGTAGAGCATCTAAACGGAAACGCTAAATATTTTACTTATAGAGCAAATAATATATTTCGAAAATTATTCAACTCTTACTTTAAATGTAAAATTCAATGTAAAAAAATAATTTTTTTAAATTAAATATGCTTCAAAAAAATGTTTAAATTAAGTTAATACATACTATTTTCCAAACTTGGTAAGGAAAACTATTGACAATTTTCAAATCAGTTTATTTATAAACATTTTTTTTTTAATGCTACATCAAATTTTCTCAGAGCATTAATTAAATGATTACAAAAAATATATATATAATTTTAAATAATTTTCGTATTGCATTGAATATCACGAAAGTATCTGAAAAAATTGATATTCCCATTAATAGGTACCATATTTTATATTTGCATTACACAAAATTATTAGAATTGAGAGATGTGATGAATAAATAATGATAATTTTATCAGTATAAAATTTGTGGTGAATTTCGAAAAAAATAATTTATCAACTTATCTATGAAAATTGCTTAATATTTTTTTGTGTAAGTTTAATGTATTAGATATTTCAAATATCTTGCAAAAGTATACATTTTATAAAATGAACTCGATTATGGTCATTTTTCTAACGAAGTTAATTATTTTAATACTTTATGTAATTTAATTAAAAAAAATTTCTAATAAACTGTAGTTATTATTAGATAAAAAAAAATACAATAAATAATAAATATATTTTAATAGAACAATATAACATCTTTCAAATCAATAAATGTAGGTAAACAACAAGAAATAGGTAAAATACGTTTTGATTTCTACTATCAAATTCTTTTACATCTTCACTATCGATTAAACTGCAAATTAAATGATGTTTAAATCGAATGGTTTACTTATTAAAAGAAAAAACTTATACAAATTGGAAAATTTTTACCAATTTTTCTTGCTTTGTAAATCATTGTTTTTTTTTCTTTTCAATATGTCGTTGATTGCAACATTAAATCAAGACGAAATATCAAAAAGATATTGAAGTTTGAAAAATGTGGTATAATTTTATATTTTTTGAAATTTCCATTTTACAGCCGTTTATATTTTAATAGTATTTTTTCTATTGACACTGTAATTAGAAAAGTAAAGTCAGATGTTAAAAAATTATAAATATGAAAACTGTTCCAGATCGCTTGCAAATAATAGAATTCGGATTCTCGAAGCTGACAGCTTTAAAAGTGCAAGAAATCTACTATCGGTGGACTTGCGTGGAAATCCGATAAGGGAAGTGCATGGGCTTACCTTTCAACATCTAACACGATTACGGAAACTGTAAGTTATGGGTTATTGGATTATGGAGAAAGATCTGTTGACATTTGATATGAGACTACTTAGTGTTTTAAATTTGAGTATGCATGATGGATTATAAATACAAAGATTCCTCGCGAAAGTGATAGTATATTCTAGTGAAAATATTTGAATTTTAATATACACGATTTTGTTGGCTCAGTCTATCACGAGCATTATTATTAATTTAATAAGTAAATAAATTCGTAATTCTATAACCAAATTCAAAATGATGTCATATCAGAATATTTACGCTATCTGGTAAAGATTTCCATTATTCAGATATTTTGTATAGTATTAATCTAAAAAATGGATATTTCAATTAATTTCAAAGATTTGTGCTGCATATCGATAAATTATTATATCAATTCCAATGAATTTAGACTGACAGAAGAAGAGAAAATTTTTAAGGATTTATTATGTTGTTTAGTGTCTGAGCGATCTTAGTGAGACAAGATTATATTTTATGTATTTTCTTACATTAAAATGTGTATACTACAAAGTAATCAGTTTATCGATTATTTTACCAGATAGAATATAATTGTATAGGATTATATGGATAACGATAATATAAATAACATATAATTATATATAATGAAAAGAAATTTAACCGATCGATAGTAATGACTTTTCCAACGATTTTAACGTAAAATGAACTATATCGATATATATCGTACAATGAAGATTATCAAAGTCGATAAGAAATTTACAATATGTTAAGCTGAATAATAGAATAAAATTCCAAAATATCAGGAATTATACCATATGGACACTTCTCTGTAATCCTTTAGCCTTGCAAATTTTTCTGCCCATTCTCAGAATTCTGTCGAACGTAAAAGAGTTGAGCGAGTTTCCAGTTCTAAACGGCTGCCGTTCCCTGGAGATGCTGCGAGTGGACCGGGCGCGTATAAGACAAGTACCAAACGAGCTTTGCAAACACTCAGCAAAACTAAAAAGTCTGTAAGTAATCCAGGATACTGTTCGCGATATGCAGTTCAGTACTTTTAACAACTTGATTCTCATAATACAAGAATGAGAAGGGTATTTTGTTATTTGATATTCCCTCGGTGTTAAATTCTGACAATATTTTGTTCTACTTGTAGCAAATGGAAGATGTAAATTATAGATTAAATTAAGATCTCATTGGGTAGAACTTTTTATTTGCTTATTATTCTAGATACTTATCATTATCTATAACATAACACTGACTATCATCTTATAAAATTTGTATTCATTAAATCTAATTTTCTTAGTCGAAATTAACACTCGTCTTATGTTATTTATATTCAGTTGTACCTTTTTATTTCCCTCGTTAATGTAGAAAAATAAAAGTAGGTTATACAATTTTTTGAAACTTTAACATTTAATGAGAAGGCCCATGGTATATTTAAACATTAATCTTTAAAAGGCGAATAAGATTTTTCATGATTTTTACAGGTTTCTGAATAAAGCTTTAATATATATGCTAAAGTACTTTTTTATCCTACGACCTATATAAAACTGCCGTAAAACCGAAAAATTTGTATGTCGACAAGAATAGAAGTACTTTGTAAAGTATCAACAGCGTTACAAATATTAAATAAATAATATGTGACGCAAAGATATATTTTTCAACAAATATATTGATAGTATTAGTGTACAAAAGTACTAATAAACACAAAAAATTAAGATTTTTTAATAATAAGTGGTGATATAATTTTCGTAATATTGTTTTGTAAATATTACGAATTAATAAATGATATAAGATGTTCAATGTGTTTGAACAATTATTTACTAAATCTGTGTGTGTGTGTGTGTGTGTGTGTGTATTTATTTATTCAACAAGGCTCATATATGTACATTAATGAATATTCTCGAGATAACAACTAGTATTAAACTAAAGTACTTTTTATTTTCTTTTTTTTTTTTTTTATTAAAAACTTATAAATTTTTTTATAATAATATATAAAAATAAGTTAAAAATTAGAAATAAATGTTAACAACCTTATGCACGCTGAAACTTCTTTGGTAAAATTTTAATTTTCAATCAACTTCACAGTATTTACTTTAAAGATTATTATTATTAAAAATAGTTTGTTATTTAATTAATTTTTGATAAAATGTATAAGCCAATGTAAATATTATATCTATTGACTTGCGCTCTCAAGTTCATATTTTTGTGCTTTCAGAGATCTTAAATCCAATTATCTAACTACCATACCAAATCTGAAAGACTGCCTCAATCTTCGGGTTTTGTACGTATGTGAGAACGTCATCATGTTTCTTTTAAATTCAAACAGATTGTTTTTAATTTTATACAACTATTTTGATCTATATATGTGTTTTTTTATGTATTATTAATTTTATAAATCAATAATTTATTTGATTAGAGATTTAGCAAGCAACATGATTTCTTCGCTATCAGGACGGCCATTTCAAAATTCTGCTGCTCTACACGATCTTCTTATATCAAATAATAACATTAAAATGATTCCAGAAGATGCATTTATCGGCTTATCTCGCCTACAACTTTTGTGAGTTTATCCTAATATTCACACTGCGCACATTGATGATAATAATTAATTGAGGATATTGCTAGGCTATAACGTTATTTTCTATTACAATTAAAAGTCTAATTGATTTATTGACAGAAATTAATATTTGCTCCCTTAATATCAAAATTTTGATTTTTTAAATGTTGCTTCATCTTTATTAAAAATTCATGATATGTTTGGAGTACGGATATAAAAGCGCACATAGTTTTCCATTACAGATGTAATAAAAAAGTAAAATAATATTTTTTACTACGTTTGTGAGCTTTTTATTACGAATTATGTACATAGGAAAAAAATTGAAAAGAACTTTAAAATGTCATGAGAAAATGTGAGATTGCTTGTAGATAAGATAAAAGTAAATTATTAATTCTTACGTAATTGAATGCTTATGACTTATATGTAAATATGATAAAATATATTATTAATTATTATTAATTTAAGTTACTTATATATATTAGAAGAATCATTTTTTTCTTTAATAATGAGACATTTTCTCGGTTCTTCTATGCAATTATCAAAATAAATAACAATAGTTTAATAAATGTGCTTGAAATTTTTAAAATATTACACAAATTTATAGGGAATAAAAGCAATTAATATTTTGAAAAATCATCCCTATGTTACTTTTATCCACTTTCAAAAAATGCTCTCAGATTAATAAATCGGTTTATCAACAAGTTGTAAAATGTTCAAACTCGATTAAATTAAAAATCGTTTTAATTAATCATTTATTTAAAAATAAATTTCTATTACATATATTTATTTTTAAAAGATGTTCTATTTTTAATAATGTCAACTTTTTAATACTATTTAATAGAGTTTTTTTTTAAAAACTTAGATAATATTTTTGATAATTTTTGATAATTTTGATAAAGTGATTTAAATTAATTTTCTTACATGAATGCAAAATTTCCAATTATTTAAATTATAAAACGTTCTTAATACTTGTTGCGCTTATATTTATCTCTAATCTAGTTTTGTGCAAAAATTTTAATATAAATGTTTTTAGAGATTTAGAGAATAATCTCATAGAATTCGTACATCCTGAGGCTTTTAATCAGATCAAGCAGTTAGAAGATTTGTGAGTATATAATTGAATTTGTATTCTATTTATTTTTTGAAGTATCTTAAAGTTAAAAAAGTAAATAATGTCAAAATAAAGTAAATTTGTTTGTTATTTTTGCATAACTCTATCGACATAAATTTCTATAAATTATATTATAAACCTATAAATAAATTAAATAGATATTACATCCTGCAAAATTTAAATTTATGTTAAATTAATGTTTCAAAACAACTTTTTTAATACAAACTTTAATTTAATGACCTTTACGTTAAATATAAGATAATTGAAAAATAATTTTGTCTATAATTCTAAAATAAATTGTCTATAATTTTTCTGTTAAAGAATTTATATATTGCTTTTCTACTGCTTAAAAATGCATTAAAAATATGATTACGCGTTGAGGGACAATATCTGCCCTATTTTATAAAAATGCGAAAATTTATTATACTGATTCGAGTGAATTATACCAGGAATTTGGGAAACAATATTTTTCCAAGATTGCCGGTTAAAGGTTTGTCAGGTCTCTTGCACCTGAAAACCTTCAATAATCCAGCACTACGCGAATTCCCAGGACCCGAAGAATTTCCCCACGTAAAAACAATGGTATTATCGTACGCTTACCATTGCTGCTTATTCGTGAATATCGATCAAGGGGATGAGGCTGTAGTGCAACAACAACAGCAGCAACAGAAGCAACAACAGCAGCAACACCAACCTATTCAGGAGTCTGTGCTCTTCCCCACCGATAATGATTTTGACATGAGCCTATGGAATTCAAGTGCGATGGATATTTGGCCTCAATTGTGTAAGTTTGACATTCCTTCGGCGCGGTTCGTAATTCTGACCCTACGCAAATCTTGTTCAACCTAACATTCTTATGTGCTTTCAAAAACTTATCAAATTACTTTCATTAATCAGCCCTCTCGCATATATATGATAAACATAATTATCCTGTTTGCAATTAAATGTAATTGATTTTGATATATTTGGTATTGAATTGCTATAATCAATAAAAAAAAAAAAAAAAAAAAAAAAAAATTGCTCTTTACGCTTAATATTCTATGTAACGATAAATAATTTCCAAAAAGAAGGCTTTAGTAGTATAACATTGAAGGGAATCAGTCAAAGTAACTTGAAAATTAATGCCTTCCTATGCTAATTCATCGTCTACTTTAAACTATATTTGTACATTAAAACACCATTTTTAGATTGAAATCCTTTTAAGCTATGGTTAAGTAATGATACAAGTAATGGTAACAATTTTATAAGAATTTTGATTCAAATACGAAATTCCGATTCCCGATCAATATTTTATTATTAAATATTATTAATCGATCAGTTTCAAATTATTTTATTCAAAAGTTTACTCAAAAGACAGTTGATATTTTTAAAATACTATCAAGTAAAAATAATAATATCTAAAAACTAGAATAATTCCTTTATTCTGTTGTATGGTTAAATAAAGACGTTGAATATGAAATAATTGCAATAATTTATAAGATACGTAGAATTTGTTGGAAAATAATATGTCAATAAAGATATAAAGTCATTTGACTTCAGCCATATTTAGATGTAATTAAAATAGTAAAATATGACATCGCGTTTCACGCATTCAAATAATCAGAGACAATAAATATATTAACGATGTATAAATTCTTAAATACGATTATTTTTCACTTTCATTAAATATTGTTCAAACGTTCAATTATTGCGCGGCGTTCAATAGCATAAATAATGGAGAATCATTTAACTTTGTTCATTTAACTTTGTTCTGTAGTTGAAGACTTAACGTTAATTCAAACCAAAAGCAAAAAATATTCACGTAGAAATGAAGTAAATTGAAGTTCTAGCCTGGACTTTATAAAAGCTGATGCTTCGAAAATACATGATAATTGTTTTTATTTTTCAAACATAATTGGGGTATTGAATTAAACTAATATGAAAAATATAATTATCATTAATTAAGCTTATTCTAATAAGTACTCGTTATAAATAATAAACATTAATTATTAATGTTAACGGTATTAAAATGTAGATATTAAAAAACTAAATCTATATCTAGAGTCTATTTCGAGTCTTTTAATTTCATTTTTGTTACTGATCTACTTCGATTAAATGAAGAAATTTACGACGAATGTGAAATACAACGATTTTAAAATTTTAAAATTTTACTGATAATTGAAAAAGCTTTTTAGAATATAACCATTCGTATAGTCCGTTCTACAATATTTTATGCTTTGCAACACATTGTATTGATCAAGTAAATTTAATGATTCAAACATTTTTTCAGTTTCTTTCCTTTTTGTCAACATTAAAGAATAATGTTTCATAAATAAACATAACCCTAAGTACATAACGATAATAATAAAAATGTTCATAATACTTTATTTTAAAATGTATATATTCAAAGTAATTTTCAAAATTTGTGCATTAAAATAATAAAACAATGTCATTTTAGATTCATTTTAAAATATAATTTTCATATTAGTAATGAAGTTTGATATAAAATTCGATTGATTATCCCTTTATTAATATATAATTGATGATTTTATTACTTAATATTATTGTAACATTAATATATCATCAACATTTTTAATCATGTTCATGATTACTTTTAAATAGCCATAAATTTACCCAATAAGGTAATTAAGGTAATTTTTTTTGTTACATTCAATAATGAGTTGGATAAGCGCTATTCCAAATATCCCCTCAGCATAATGTATTCGATTACGAATGTAATAGGGAAATTACCAAATTACCAATAGAGAATTATAATATTAATTAAACCATACATTTCGTGCTTACGTGTCCACATTATCATTCTATACATAACAATCGAAACATACATTATTTAGTATTCATAATCGTCTGATATCGTGATCCAATAAATGTTTAAATCTAATTACCGTGGACTTATAAAGCAATTCACTTGTAAAAATCATTGTAGATAATGTTGCAATATTTGAATTAGGGTGTTCAAATAATTTCACGCACATTCTAAATATAATATAATTATATTATTGTATATCCTTTATTAATTTGCGATAATCTTTAAATTCAATTCACTTACTTAAATATAATTGAATTGAAATTTAATGCAACTATTGATAAAATATTATATATTATAGATAATTTGAGTGGCAAATTTGGAACGAAAATCAATGAACTTTGGGATAATTTTGGCTCAGATTTTACATACCCCGGTAATCTACCCGCTTATATCGAGGAATATTTTGAAGATCAAGATGGGCGTACAACTACACCTGGACAATATACATCACAACCAATCCATTGCTTACCTCAACCTGGTTTGTTAATTCTAATTTTCTCTGTAATTATTTAATAATGAATTGCTTTAATAAAAAAAAACATTATTTTGAACATTTAGGAATACTTTAATTGTTAAAAAAAAAAAAAAAAAAAAAAAAAAAAAGAAGAAGAAGAAAAAAAGTAATTTTTTTTCAATACTTATGATAAATCTTTGTATTTTACTGTCTAGGAACAAAAAATAAAGCGATATAATAAATGAGGAAACCGATGTATATTCATTTTTTCACTTTTCAATTTTCCAACTTTATTATTTATTATACCAATTTTCTTTTAGGTCCATTCTTACCTTGCCAAGATTTATTTGACTGGTGGACATTACGCTGTGGGGTTTGGATAGTATTTTTACTAGCAATGCTTGGTAACGGTACCGTTGTATTCGTCCTCATTTTTTCCAAAAGCAAAATGGACGTTCCAAGATTCCTAGTCTGCAATCTCGCAGCCGCTGATTTCTTTATGGGTCTTTACTTAGGTACTTACTTTACCTTACTAATTTCTAACAATTGATGATAGAACACAGGGTTTAATGTAACGAGATCTCATTATTCTTTCCCGATTCAATGAAAAAAATTAGAAAACTTTTACAAAAACCCTTTCTAATAGAAAAACGAATGATCGAGCTATAATTTTAAACAGTGCATATGTTCTATCCATAATTTATGCATAATTTAGAATTTCATTGTAATTTTTTTCTTTTTTCTTTTTTCTTTTCTTATCTGAATCTCGTGTAATTGCTATTAGACTTAGCTGATATTGTTTTTAAATCGTCATTAAGGGACGTTCCTATTCGAATATTCAAATATCAAAAATAAATCACTTCGATATAAATTGCATGAATATATTGTTAATCTTTCGCGGCCCTCTTGTTGTCTATTAAGGGCTGATGAAACGATAGAGATCTCTCGCGCATCAATGATTACGAGATTTTTAAAATTTTGAAATTTAGCAAATTACTTGCTAGCGCAAATTCTAATGCGAGTTTTAAATAGATAATGAAAGTATGGCAAATGTACGCGATAATCGAGGTGCCCTTAAAGAAACCCAATCAACCCGCACTTAAAACGAAAGTATACCCCCAGGATTGCTGGCGGTAGTGGACGCGTCGACCCTCGGCGAGTTCCGCAAGTACGCGATACCCTGGCAGATGTCAGTGGGCTGCCAACTGGCGGGTTTTCTCGGCGTCCTGAGCTCCGAGCTGAGCGTCTACACACTCTCGGTAATAACTCTGGAGCGCAACTACGCCATAACGCACGCGATGCACCTGAACAAGCGGCTCTCGCTTAAGCACGCAAGCTACATAATGACGATGGGCTGGTTGTTCGCTCTGGGCATGGCGACGATGCCCCTCTTCGGGATCTCCGATTACCGCAAGTTCGCCATCTGTTTGCCATTCGAGACGACGAGCCCCGCATCTCTGGCTTACGTCGTCTTTCTTATGCTCATAAATGGAGTCGCCTTCTTTATCCTCATGGGTTGCTATCTGAAGATGTACTGCGCGATAAGAGGCTCCCAGGCCTGGAACTCCAACGACTCGAGAATAGCCAAGCGGATGGCGCTCCTCGTCTTCACAGATTTTCTCTGCTGGTCACCGATCGCCTTCTTCTCGCTCACCGCGACCTTCGGCCTCCAGCTCGTTACTCTCGAGCAGGCCAAGGTCTTCGCCGTC
>NW_011948439.1:601090-626395 GCF_000503995.2 Ceratosolen solmsi marchali
CTGCTGCAATCCCTTTCTCTACGCCATACTTACCAAACAGTTCAAAAAGGACTGTATGCTTATCTGCAAGACCATCGAGGAGTCAAGGGTTACGAGAAGTATTGGCAGATGTAGACACAGCTCCAACTTCAGTAATCGATTGACGCCAGCCAACACTAACAGCCACATCGACAGGTCGGCCTCCCGCGAATTTCATCACCAGGTACAAATAGTGATCCATGTTCCGTAATAATATCGACTTGAACAGTTCACTTGAAATTGCAATTTTTTTTTTTTTTTTTTTTTTTACTAACAAACGCCATCATATTGACCTATCTAAGAATTAAAAAAAATATCTCTATTAATAATTATAAATAAAAAGTGTTGTGAATGCTCACAACATGTGTATTTTCGAATGCTCCGATCCTTTCGTTTAACTTCGGATTTAACGGTAGATCAATCATATGTCTTTTGACACTCAACATTTTTGTCCCTTTCGTCAAAGATGCATGAACATGATTTCGAAATATTCGATTTAAGTGGAAGTTTGAAGTTAGTTTGAAGCTATTTACGGAATAACGAACGATAATGGAAAAGAAAATATGCGAGCCTTGTCTAATGATGAAAATTGCCATATGCTACCCAACATCCTTTGTCCATTGCCTAGACCACCTGTCCGTGCTATAAGGGCGCAAGAGTGATTCTGGAAAGGGGTCAATCGAAGACGACGTCGACGGTGACGACACGCTGGTGGCAAAAGAGCATTAGATGGCCGTGTTCCAAGACCCAGCGCCAACGCAGAAACGTCACGACCAACCCTTATAGCTATCAGATAACCGAGAATCAGCAAAATCAACACAAACGAGCCTCGTCCACGTCATCCAGCGAAAATTACTCCTCGTCGAGGTCCGATTCCTGGCGTCAGAATCACCCCTGCGGTATCCCTCTTAGGTAAATTGAATGACGCATCGCTACTATTGCAATTTGCAATTTTGTAATTTTACGATTCTACTGCTTATTTAATCGCTGTATGTATGTATGTATTCGTAGCTCGGATTTATTGGAAATGCGCTGAGTCGCGCTCATTTTCATTAGTACACCTAATGGGGAGCAAATAGACTGTAAGAATATTTATTCTCTCTCTCTCTCTCTCTCTCTCTCTCTCTCTCTATCTATCTATCTATCTATCTATCTATCTATCTATCTATCTCTTTCTCTTTCTTTCCTCTTAGATCAACAAATGTCCCTTATTTTGAAGCATTTGTCATATCTTACATTTCTCAACTAATTAACGATCTATTGCGCTTATCCTTGTCCACGATTCGCCTTGAGCCGTAGACTTTAATCTTTACGGAAACTTTTAATCTTAATAATCGTACTTAATCTTAATAAGCAACGATAATAACCAAATGAATTAAAACAAAAACAGAGTAAATAAAAATTTAAAAACTTTTCTTTTCTTGCCTTTTTACATATATAATACGATAGACTAATATACACCACTTTAAATACAATTAAAAGTTAAAATTTATAAAAGCAATTATAAAAGCTTATAGCTACCAAATTCTGTCATAAATTATCATATTGTTCTGTTTGCTTTAACTTTATTATGATATCATAGTATTATATTAATTTTTACGTGACAATTATGCAATAAAATTACAATTGCTAACTTGCCAGGTAACTAATTTATTCAAACGCTGTACGAATTGTCCACAATATGAGGGCGTTTGATCCCGAATGATTTATTTTAAATTAGAACGTTTGCCTAAGGAAAATGGATAAAATTCCATCTAAAAGCATAAATCAATACAATTTGTAAGAGAATGTGAATTTAAACGCTATTTTGACGCTATTTTTACAGAGTACATTAGAAATATGGTCGAATAAAGCAGCTTTATTTATTTAATACACGTTTCGAACATTAAATTGTGCATGATATTATAAAAGAAATTAAAACGTGTTCCATGTATAATTTAATGTGATATTAATTTAATTTAAAAAAAAAGTATGTATAAATGTAAACAATGTAGACGTAAGAATCATCGGACCAAAATTATGGGCCAATCTAGCAATGGCAAAGCTTTTACTGAAATTAATTAAAGTCGTGCGCGTTAAAAAATTATACACGTTATCGGTACATTGTTTATTTACCATAAGACAATAGCAATTATTCACCAATTACGTGAAATTGATTTTATCGTTTAAATAAAAAATGTTTGCTGAAAAATATGAAGTAACTTGCTTCGACTGGCAAATAAAGCGCGCAAGGAAAGGCCGAACGGAAAAGCCAATGGGATATTTAAAATACTTTGACAATTTTGATTGACATGGGGTAGGCTACTGGATCCGAAACGACGTACGGCTTCGTGGCTGATGGCGCGCAAACCCTCGCAGGACTCGAATCTCAGCTCCTCGCGCAACGACTCATCTGGCTCGGGTACGACGGCGAGCACGAGCACTTGGCGCATGTCGCGTTCGAGCGCCTCCTTGGATACGAGTCTGCGTTCGAGTCGACCTAAGCCTCGGCTAACGCGGCAGCTCGCCTTCCAGGAGCCGGACTCACCGGGTTCGCCCGGACGCCTTGCGGTTCGCCTATTGGCCACTATACCTTCGGCCGCAGAAATGAGCGAACAGTTCGACGAGGAGAGCGCTACACTGGCCGAGGAGAAAGAGGAGAACGAGGAGGCTGTGGATCTCCAGCCCAACCCCAATAAGCACTCCTAGGTAATTACGTTCTGCTTGGCTTACATTACTCTGCGTCTAAAATTCCTCCATACAGTCTTATTACCATACTACTCTCGTTATTACTCTCACCAACTCCGTTCTCATCAATACTACTATTATTGTTATCATTATGTTAATTATCATCATTATTGTTATTGCTGTTGCTGTTATTATTATTAGTGATAGAAGTAGTAGTAACAATAATAGTAGTATTAGTAATGGTGATGGTAGCGGTAGTAAAAATGTTGGTGGTACTAATGATAGTGATAAAATGACTTATTATTTTAGTGTTATATTCTTTGTTATTATTAATGTAATTTATATCAAATTATATCAGTAATATTATGGTTTAATCAAGTTTTGTTACGAAATATGTGCATTTAAACTGGAAAAACATATTTTATTATCATTTCTTTACACCTCAAGTGCATTTCGTTATTATTACATTATAATTTGCACACGCATTTTAATTATTGCTTCTGGACGTTTACAAGTTAAAAATGCATCATATAATATAAAGTAATATAATATGATATTATTATTTAAATCTGCCATATACATATACACAATTAAATATTCTTATATAATAATAAATAATAATAATAATAAATATTTCAAATATGAAGGAATACGACCGAGAAACGATAGATACTGCTTAATGTATATTATGCAAGGATTCTTATGCCTGTAAATATATTATTACCGGAATATCTGTAAAAATTTTCATAAAATACAGTAACTGTTTTATTTAAAATGAAAAATTTTTAGTTAAATTTTCATTTAACTATATTTTGTTTCCGTTTTTCTTCTTCTGTTTTTATGTTACGAAGTTTGAGGAACGTTTGATCATTATGTTTTTTTTACAAAATTAGTTTAAAATTGTTTTTATACCATAGAATAAAATAAAATTCTGAATATTAAATCAATATTTAATATTGATACTAGTCAATTTCATTTTTTTTCTAATATTTATCTATTTATTTTAATAATTCCAACAAAGTAGTATACCATTAATTTGTAGGAGTAATTTTATTAGTATTAGTTTAATCAATGCCGAGATATACTAATATAATTACACTATTACAAGACTAAAATTCTAAAAAAATTCTTATAACAAAATAACAAAAGATAAATAAATAATGAAGAGAAAAATGCAAAATTTTACCTACTTCAACTAAATGTCATGTAAATATTTCTAACTTTGTGGATATTGACCATTAAAAAACGTTTCCATCTTGCATAATAATACAATTTAAATGCCTGCACAACTTAGGTTTCACGGTTATTTATATAATGAAAAGACAAAATAAATCTGAAAATCATATAAATGCACACAAATATTGAAAAGCGGCTAATTAGCGCATCTCGTTTGTTTCACATAAATTTTAATTAAATGTTCTTTTTTATATAACTAGTTTGAAATTAAATTAAATAAGTAGCCTCTTATTTTATAACTATTTCAAACACTTTATTAGAATTTTTATGTAATAAATAGCTTTATTTGCTTTAAATACATAAAAATTTTTAAATAATAAAACTTTTTATGTTTGTCAAAGGTTGTGTAGTGGTTACGTAAAAATATAATATCGAGTATCGTAAACTTTTATGATTTGAAAAATTTCTAATTTCAGATAACTATTTACAACAAAATAAATGTTCAATAAAGAAAACATTACGTAGAGCTGAAAAATCGATAGGTTAATATACATATGAATACTCGTATTCCTGTAGACATGTAAATCTGGCTATTCGCGATCGTTTTAGATTACCCATAAACGTAGAATGTTTCTCCAAAGAATAATGTGTATGGCTATCAAAATTGTTATAACTATTAAATTGAATCTTCATAATAAATTGGTTTTTAGATAATATTTATAACGTATATTGAATATTTAATATTTTTATGAAATCGAGATAATAGCTGAAAATTGGAAATTGAATTCCCGAAATAAAAATTATCATTTTTTTTTTCTTTTCAATTGCACATATATGAATCAATATAAAATTTGAAATTTTAATTATTCATAAAACAAAATTTCTATTAGTCCTTTGCTGACCAATGTTATATTAATGAAGCGGTACTAAAATAATATATTGAATTGCTTATAATTGACTATGATTTAATGTTGCAAATATTAATATACATAATTCATAATAATCTAGTTCTCTTAATCGACGATTCTTGTACATGAAAGGTCAATTATATAAAATTACAATATCTTCGTATTGAAATATTAAAAAAAAAAAAAAAAAAAAAAAAAAAAAATATTTTACAACTTAATAATTTCATAAACTTACTTTTCAGTTATTGAGAAAACTCAACGTACGAAATGAAACTTCAATGATTTTTATTACAAAAGTGATTACCAAAGATGGAAAGATTTCCTGTGAGATTCTAAGTCAAGGATCACATATGTATACACGCTTATACAGCCATTAATTGAACAACCAGAAGATTCCTATTTTACACAGCATTAAACAACATTTCAATTTTTTACTTCACCCTTTAATAATAATTATTATTATCTGTCGCGAAAGTCGTCTATTTAAATATTTTCAGTGAATTGAATAAAATATGCTTATTATAATTACAATGAAATTGGAACATTATTGACTACGCTATTCTTTAAAATAGTTTTGCGTAATATTTTAGTTTAGCAAAAGGTAATATTTGAAATAATTTCTAAAATAAATATTTTGTATTTTATAAGAAATTTATCTTACACCTGTTTACTAATAATGCTTGTGTCGTACATGAGCTGTTTTAAAATATAAAAATTTATTTCTATATAAGTGCACATAAAACAATTGTTACGAATATTTGTATTGATTAGTTAAATTTACTCTTCTTCGTCAAAGAAGTTCTTGTTCTAAATGTCGATAAAACAAGAGAACTTCAGTATTTTCTGAATTATAAGACTGAAAAAACTCGTTAGATTTTTCAAAGGAGTGATTTCAGTGTGCAAGTATAATATGTACAAAAGCATTCCAGAACCTGATAATACGATTATTTTGAGCAAAAAAAAATGCATCCACTCTTACGTAACTTATTAACGATAAATTTTAATCTGTCAGAGAGTCCAAAATCAATAAACTATACTGCCGGAAAATTGAAATATTACCACAGCTTGATATAATAATACTGGAATAAGTACCAGTTTTATAAATTTTCATCATTGATAAGGTACTTTTTTTTCTTTCAACAGAGAATATGAAATCATATTATTTATCTTTAGAATCTCATATACGGCCAAATAATAGATAAGTGCTTTTTATCTAACGTTTTCTTCCTTTATACTACAATCACAGATCTTGTCATGTATATACAAATATCAAGATTAGAATAAATATATATTTATTATATATTTTAGTTCAAAATTGTACACTTATAAGATATGATATAATTACTTATAGGCTCGTTACTTTACATGGCAAGAAAGTCGGTTCTTACAAATTACAAAATTATATGTAAAAAAGCCAATCACTTGAAATTACAAAAGGAAGTCGAAATTTCGATCGGTACATTCGAATGTAGAAAATGAGTAATTGACTTTTCGATTACATAGTTTATTTATAATTGACAGACTTCGTTGATTTGTATGGTAAATTTATATTTGATGAAATGAAAATATGTATGAAAATGAAATACAATAAACTTCCAAGCATCAAGTTTTGAAATACATAATGATTTACAGTTAATTTGCACTCATGAAAACATATAAATAAATACCAAGAAAGTAGAGCACCGCTTTGTCGAATAAATTCAACTAAATTTCAAATGATTATACGTGTGCGTAGATTAACGGATTGTTTATTACTTTGCTATTTGACACTTTAAATTCGATCCCATATCATACATTTCATTTCCATATAAACATCTCTTCTCAATAATACGAAATTGGTAAGAAATATTTATTAAATGTTGATCTAATAATATTCATCCGTATTAAAGAAAGCATTATGAAAAATAGACGTCGATTTACATTGAAAATATCAATAAAAAAAAAAAACTAAAAACATTTTATAATCCTGTTAATTATAATATAATCGTTTTGTTGATTATGAATTTAAAAAAAAAAAAAAAAAAAAAAAAATACATTTTTCTTTGACAAAAAATTTGAAAACTCTAAATATAGTAGGGAGCACTTGTCTGTAGAAATAGACATTAATTTTCCGACGAACAAGCCTGCAGCGAAGTAATCCAAGAAATGAAGGAAAAATCACTCATTTTATGCGTCATTCGCTTATTTCATAAGGCAATGGGAATATAAATAACGTAAAAGAAAGGTGTGGGCCGCGTTAGCATCATCTGTGCAAACTTCGAAACTTTGGCAATGAGCAGCAGTGAAAGCAATCAATGTTGAAAAGTGATGGGGAAAACTTTTCGCGCGAGAAATGCTGCGCATTATTCGAAATTTATACGCGCAAAATTTCGTCCATATTGATGTGTGGCATGTCGCAACGACAGAACCGAGTAACTCACTTACGCAACCGAGTATGATTAAGTACTGTGCCAATATAGATATTGTTTTATGAGAGATACGATGACATAAGTCGAGATCAACATGACGGATAGATCAATAGAAATTGAAAGCGTCGGGTCTTCTATTTCGAATATTCCGTGTATGTCATAAAAACGTTTTTGTGCATTCTTTGTTATATAATTGAAAAAATAGATTGAAAAGTAAAGTAATTGATATCACGACAGATACGCGACAGTTAAAGTAATTGATTCGCCCAGATTAAAATATTTAATTGATATAATTAAAATCTTCAAATTATGTTTATTTGACAAATTTTATTGTTATGGATTATGTATCTAGAAAATTCACAATAATTTCAACTTGACGCTTCAATATAGTATGTCATTTATTTTATAGTAATAATGAAAAATTTTTTTATTTTTTATCCTGTTTGTTATAAAATTTTAACTAACTTAATTTTTTCTTTAGATAATAAAATATTAAAACAAACAAAAAAAAACAAAAACAAAAACAAAACAAAAAACTATATGCATGGAATTTATCCCTCGCATCAAATAATTTTTCAAAGTAAAATTAATTTTAAATTTATTACATAATTACAATCAAACATTGATAAATTCCTCAAAATAATTAATGTAAATTTATCAAATCAAAATATCTAAGAATAAGGAATAGTAAAAAATATATATATATATATATAGCAAGCATTGATTCATTGTAGATTGTTAAAAAAAAAAATCTTTTTGTCATTTATAATTAACACGAGTAATGAAATTTTTTAAATCTAGTCCTTACTTTATCAACAAATAATGAACATTCTATGTCGAAATACTTCTAAGATAAACATATATTCTATCTTATCCTGCATTACATCAATATTAATTAAGATAGATATTTTGCACATTTTGCCATTCTACAAAATGAAAAGAAAAACGTATTTACATAATTATAAACTGTGATTAAAGTATTGAATGACATTCAAAGGTATTTTAACAAATAAAACTTGTAAAACTTTAGCTGAAAAGTTCCATATGTTAAAAAGTGATTATTATGTACGATATAAATTATATAATGTGCAATTATTTTATTTAATTATACCATACAATATTGCAAAAATGCAAGTTAAGTGAATTGTACTAATTAATCTACATGTCGAAATCATAAAAATGCACGTTTGCGTTTAATTTTCAAAATAGAATAATAACCAAAAGTACAGATAAAATACAATGGAAATTAAAACAATTCCTTTTCTCGCACTCTTATCAACACGATCCAAAGTAAGGAATTTCTTTTATTTTAATAATCGATTGATAAAATAAATCGAAAAAAAACAAAGTATGCAGTTCTTCATTTTGAAAAAGTTTAATTTTTTTATTTATGTTATTACATTATTAAGGAAGACTATAATTAACGCTGAAATCAATAAGAACATATTCGTAAATTATATGCGAATGACGGTGTAATATTATTAATGTCGAATAATGGTAAAAATATTTTCTGTAATTTTGATAAAAATAAGTATAATTATAACTAATTATAAATGGAATAGTTAAACCAATAGTATTGTATTATTCGAATAGTAATAATTTTCGATTTCGGGCATTCCTATATCAATTACTTTATCAACAAATTATTAATATTATCAAGTCAAAAAAGTTTCTTCTAAACATTAAAAAACTATTTTTAAAATAATTATGTTTACATAAAATTCTGTACAATCAAAATTTTATTTTTTAATCTTCTTTTAATCAAGATTTGATTTATAAAGGATTATCTTTTATATCTAACAGTTCTTTATGGTAATGAATCGTAGTCAATAATCTAATTTTTTTAAACTTAGCAAATATATATATTATTACTCTTATTTTAAATAATCTATTATTCTTTTAGTTTCTATATATGGAAGCATTAAAATAAGTAATTAATATAACGGAAAGTAAAGTTTTTTAATAAAATCATTATATTATTTGTTTAGAGGTGTACTTAACGTCAATATTAATAAATTGTACTTGTGTAGTGTGTGATGAAAATTTTAAAATACTATTTGAATTTGAGAACCTATCATTTGAATATTTTTAATAATATTTTAATTAATCATTCATTTTGATAATACTTCTATCTGTTTTTGTAATATAAATGTTTGCTCAATTTTTCTGTGATTTATTAATGCATATAATTAAAATATTAAAGGTATATGCATGTACCCTTAAATATATACATTACTATTATTATTACATGTAATTGTCTGCACAAATTTTGTTCACTTTGCAAAAACTATATCTCTAATAATAATATTAATCATCATCATCAGAATAATCATACTACTACATGTACTACTACTACTACTACTAATAATAATAATAATAATAATAATAATAATAATAATAATAATAATAATAATAATAATGCAATAAAATTTATTATATATTCAATATCTAATAAAAAAAAGCAAAAATCGAGGATGGATAAAAAACTATTTGCTCATTATCGAAAATTATAATGTTTGCATATTTTAATTATACAACTTTAAATTATTCTTTATTATTATTTCTATTATGTCTATTTTATAGATAATTTTGTCGTAATTCTAACTATGCATATTAACACAAAAATTGTTCCAGACAATTTTAACCTTATCTTTTTATCTCGCTAAGTCTATTTACATGTCGATATAAGAAAGTGTAATAATAAATTTCATACATACTAATCATCTGTCTTCTGACATGTTTTTAGGATTTTATCGAAACTATTATACGTGACGTTCTACAATGAAAATATTAAATTGACCATAATGATTATTTATATAAATCCATGTGAACAGAAAATGATTTTGATTACGAATGCATTCGATTTACATTAACATTTGACAATTTTTATTCCTGATTTTTCTTCCTTCTCAATTATATCGAAAATATTTATCATTAAGCTAAACGAAATAATATTAGAATAATGAAACGGAAAACAGAATATAATTGTTTGGCAGAAAAACTAAGATACCATACATATCTTGTTAAGTATTATAAGGCAACAGTACAAGCCAATTTTACATATAATCTCTTACCCTTTTTAAAATTCTCATTACAATAATAATTAATAAATATTATAAAATCAATTTGGAATGAAATTACTTTTATTGCCAATTTTTTATTGATTATTAATTATTTATGGACGGATCTAAAGTTTCGTTCTACTTTAACATTAATTACGTATTGTTTTCTTTTGAAAATTCGATCCATTAAGTGGCGTTCCAAAATTAGTATTTAAAATTGCTATTTTGCAAAAAGATAATAAAAATAATTGTAATTAGATCTGTAATTTAATCTAAGTCTTATAATAATAATAAGTACTGTACAATAACTAAATTTAATAAAACTATTTACAGATTTGAGTAAGAACTTAAGCAAAAAAATATAAAGAAAAAAGTATTCTGAAATAATTTTCAATCCAAACGATACAGTCAAATTATCTTTAACGTCAAAAGTTTCATAAATATTAATTTATTATTATACTTATTCGAATTTAAACAATTTAAGAAAAGCTATCTTTTAAATTGATATTAATTAATTAGAATAATCACGATTATTTTAGAACCTTTCAAATTTACTATACAAGCATTAAGATGGAAGTAAAATTTTGATAAATACAATTGTAATAATATTAGCTGTTTTACATTAAGTAAATGAAATAATATTTAATATTGTTTCTAAAAATGAAATACATTAAGCATAATAATTATTATTATTATTAATAACAATTAATAATAATAATAATAATAATAATAATAATAATAATAATAATAATATGAAAAGGGTAAAGTTAAATAACTAAGAGAATCTTTTAGTGACATCAGTTTTTAAAAGAAATTAAATTAGACAATAAAAAAAATACATACTAGAGCTTTTTTAACACATAATATAAATCCGTACTTTCATTTAATACAAGTTCGTGCAATTTGGAAAATTGTAATTAATTTTGTATTTAGATTTATATTTAAAATGTTTGAATAATATGAATTGCATCCTCAAACATGTTTTTTGCTTTTTAAAATGACGATTACCATCCCTTTTTAAGCAACCTCAGGCTATTCTTTCAATTTGCATTAAAATTATTTATCTAATATCTACATAAGCCTCCAGCACGATGTATCAATCCTTTTACGTAGTTTTATCTAAATATCATTTCTGACAACAAACTTGCACAAACTTTTTAATTTTACGTTTCATATTATTAACGAAAAATGAAAATCAATTAATCCACTGTCGTTAGCTTTAGCGTCATTGCATAACATGGAGATTAGAAGTAGAAATTTCGTCGCAATAAACGCTGCCGATTTGAAGTTAAAAAAATTTTTTCGGAAAATATATTATCGTCTAAACGATATTCGCTTTAAATATTAAAAAAAAATATATAAAACCGATTGTTTATAGTTTTAATTTATAATTTATCACCAGTTTTTACTATATTAGTTCTTACAAATAATTTTCAAAGCCTGAATAATGTATTGAAATACAGGTTAAATTATATAATAGCATCGTGATTAAAAGATATTTAATAAAACAAAATTATATCTTTTGTAAAGCCCATCATTTTAAGTACTTTCAATTATTTAAAATGAATTAAAAACATTTATAAAAAAATTCTTCTGATAAAAGAAAGACAAAAAGAAAGTAAGCATTAAGTTTTACGATATAATAACAATTCTAAATTGCTACATATATCACCGATCGACGAACGATTGCACATTAGCCCTTTCCTTACAAGGTATGATATAACTCACTCGTCATCCTCTTCGAGTATAATCATCTCTCACTTTCTTTTGCACATAAAATTGACTCATCGATGTCTCTCTCTCTCTCTCTCTCTCGATTAGCGTTCACACAAGTGGCCACACGCTGTTTTTTTTATCTCGCACTCACACACCCGTTCTCTCTCCGTCTCTCTCTCTCTCTCACTCTTTCACTCTGTTTCTTTTTTTCTCTCACTCATTCACATGCTCATTGGCCCTCTCTTCTCTCTCTCTCTCTCTCTCTCTCTCTTTCTCTCATGTACTCAAGTTCGTGTCAACAAGAAAACGCTTAAGTAACCGAACCTCATGCTCCAACACCACCCTGCATCACGATGGTTTGTTCTTATTTTTGCGAAAAGCGGGAAACTGCAGTTTTCGACGCCTGCGCTTTAACTCGTCATTGTCGGCGGTGGAGTTTGAGTCGGTGGATAGGGTTTCTTCGTCAACGGACATAACGGTCGGAAGCTCTCGCAGAGACTTTTTGAGGCTTCCAAAACGGCCGAGCTTCTCCATACTCGGCACAGTCTCCAACGAGTTTTCCGAATTAGATATTTTTGTGAGGAATGATGAGGTAGTTGTGGTCGGGATCCCACCCATAGTGGCCTGCTTGTCCTCGTGGAGGGCTAAATTAGCATCCTGACTGTAAGATCTGATGATATTTCCACTTAGCATTTTGTCCTCGGGAATTCTATCGAAGGTTGATAGTTGCCTTGGCATAATCGTCATTGAGCTTGTCAAAGTCGCTGAAACCGAGGCCGGCGAGATCACGGTCGTTGGAGTAGACATTACGAATGTTGAAGAGATACCACCGACGTCATCGGGCCCATCACCCAACGTAAAGTGCACTGTCTCTGGTGGTGTGTCTTTTCCCGTCTCACTGCTGGACGAATCCAGGGGTATTGATGACTCCTTCCAGGGCAAGTTTTCCGGTATACCTGCGAACATCAAATCGTCTATTTATATAGCATATTAGTTCTATACAATTTTACGACAATTCAACAACACGCTTTAACGTTTTATCTTCTTTTTTTTATTGCAACCTACATAACATTATTATTCATTGAATTATATGTATTTTTTTCTTCGGGTAAAGCTAGTAGAAATCTTAAAACATCACGTGAGTATTCAATAAAACAAATATAGCAAATTCGATAAACTAGTTGATACTAAAAAAAAATATACAATATAACGCTAATTTTAAACAACAAACAAGGCTGTATTAATTATTTTATAAATTCATATTTTATAAAATATTCTGATATTAAGGCTATTGTTACTTGCTCTTTATATTAAAAATTGCATAGCTATTAGTATAATTATTCGTATTGTAACATTGTAAATTGTAACAATAGGTATAATTATTATGTTACTTTACAGCGATTTGCGCCGGAAAAATTACCGATAAAATCTGTACTTTTTACGCAAACAATAAAATTCATACGCAAATGGTGCAAATCTATACAAACGGTATAAATCTATATATTTCTTCAGGTATTATTCAACATTACCGCACCTAGATTATTATTACATTATTTATAATTCATACAGAAATTAAAATAATTGTTAATCGATAAATTCATAAAAATTTGAATGAACAGACGACACTTAACTAATTGGCTATATTAAATTTAAATAATACATTATATAATAACGTACTTGACCTATCATTCTTGTATTGCAAATTATTCCTAGATATACAAAAAAAAATATACCAGCTATTTTAAATTATGTAATTTTATTAATCAATTCATAATTAATTGAAAAATTAGGGCAATTATTTAAATAATTTATAATATTAATAATATTATATTGTAAAAGAATCTGCTGATATACATAAATTATTTATAAAAATAAGTCGCAATATATTAATTCTGTCAAATTAAATACTTCTATTGTGATTAATTATTATATAATGGATGCCTAGATAGAATTCCTCCTGGATGTAAACATTTTTGTTGTCCATTTGATTAATATTTTCCTTGAAATATATCGATCAGTAATCAATATTGATGAAGATTCAGCATCATTAATTTCCTTAAATTTTGATCGAAAAGAACCTAGATATTCCATTGAATAAATCTCCTTGTAATTTACATTGGTTACGCTGTTATAAAAAAAACTACACTATTAATCAATTGAAAGTATAAATAAAATGTTTTACTAATTTACTTTCCAAATAATTATATTTCAGATACATTATTTTAACATTACGAAAAATTCATTTTAATAAAATATAGAGTATTAATTGATGAAACTGTTGAATGGAAAAATGTTGAATATATAAAAGTGAGGATTTGATTATCAACAATTGTATACATATTTAATAATAAAATTTCAATCGATTTATTATCTATAATAATAATAATATTATATGCTCTAAATTTGTTTTAATATTCTAGAATTCAATTGTTCGTTGAAATTTTTCTCATAAAAATTTATATTCTATTTAATAACAATATAAAATTCAAAAAAAATTATATATTATTTTAATATTCTATAATAAGTTAATAAAGCTATGATTCACAATTTTATACAATTAATTTATATTTATTATTATACTTAAATTATTTTTATATAAATGTTCCAAAAAAGTATTGAAACAATAATATTGTTGACGAAACATTTTAAATTTAATTATATACGTAAAAGCAAGGAGATTGAATGGAACTGTTTCAGCATAGGTTAGTCCACAAAAATATAAATTAACTATCAATTATATATATATATATCAATGAATAGAACGATCCCTAAAGATTTTAAAACATTCGATTTTCACTTATAAATTTTAATCATATTATTAAATCGTTTATACCCGTTGCAAATAATAATATTTAAATAATTTAAGCTAATATAAGCTAATATTTAAATATTTTAATAATTAATTATATAATTGTATTATTAATATAATTGTTAAATAATATAATTGTTTTAGAATTGAGAGTAAAATTATTGAGAAACGATTAAGAATTCTTGTAAAAAAAAAAAAATAATATAATATAATATTAAAACTTGAATTTTTAATATTCTCTTTACGAAAATAATTTATATCGTGCTTATTATGTTTTACATCTTCGTATTATTCTTAGGAGCAACATTATACTTTCAAATGGATTTAAATATTTTTTTAATTTATTATAAATTAATTTTTGTTTTCCTTATAATCGCAAAAGAAACAAAAAAAAATTGGTATTTTTAGCATATAACATTTCGTTATTTGATTAATTTATTTTCTATATTAAGTAATTTTGTTAAATCATGCGATAAATAAAATGTTAAACATAAAAAACCAACTGCAAGGCATTAATCAATTATTTAATTGTAATTGAAGTTATTAAAGCGATGAAAGAAATATATTGTTAAATTAATAATGCATGTTATTGGAAACGTTAAAAATAGCAAGATAATAATCAGTAATTTTGCATATATACGATCATATATAAGTGTGTGTAATTATGTGTGAATGTAGTTTTTTGAAATTAAAATAATAATCATTATTGCAAATAATATGTAAATAAATGACGATATGGCGTATTATTAAATATTCATTTAATTGGTAATATAAAATCAATTGAGTTTAAAAGCATTGTTAAAATATGATTCTAAATTGCTCAAAGCAGGTAATTTATATGTACAAAATCAAATTTTCTTCTTAATTCGTGTAAGTTTAAAAATTAATTTATTAATTTATGAATTGTAGAATAGATATATGTATATACATAATTAATCAAATATAACATACATATGAATAAATATAATGTATGAATATGTACGCCAAAAATATGTCGTACCTGTAATGCAATTACAGTTTACAATATCATATACAAAATATATAATATTATAACACGCATCATCGGTTTGAGCGAATAAAATTTTATTCCAAAAAGTTCTATCACAATCTACAGTCGTAAGCTCACTAAAATTCGCTTTTTGTATATTGCCTTATTATATACATTCTTAAAATTTTCTTTTTATATAATTTGTACAAGTATATATTTATATGTACATGTACAAATGAATAAAATCTATAATCGAGTTTGACAAATTTAATTTAATATACAAATATTTAAATTAGACTTAAGCCAGTTTGTCTTGTAGCAAATTGCAAGAAATGGCATAAAAGTAAAGAATGCCGTAAGTACGATTAATTATTACTATTTTAGTAAGAATTAAATTTACGTCCATTATTTTGAGTATTTCATACATTTTTTGTCAATAGTGAATGATCAATAAACAAAAATAATTTGGAATTCATGCAATCACTTACGCCTATGTTTACAAATACTAATATCTATGAAAAATAAGAAGTATATTTTATTATAAGTAAGTATTTTAAAGTTCAGATTAACTTTGCATTCCTTATATTTTTACTATTAAAATCAAAGAGATTCAAAAATTGAAAATAAAATGTATCAAAGTTTTGGTTTCCTATGTAATCTCATTTTCAAAAAGTAGGAAATGCACAAATTAAGGCACAAATTTAAAGACATTAAAGTCTTATATTTATTCACTAGTGACTTGCAATATTTATACCATATAAGTATACTATATATAAATTTAACTTACCATTAAAAATTTTTTTAATACGTAAATCTAATAAATGTATGTGGAATTATTGATCTCAGTTATTATTACAAATACATACTTGCAAAGTCGATAACTGGACGTGTATAAATTAATAAATAAATCGCGCAGTTTGTTAAATATTTTAACGTTTATATAGCCTTCTTTATCTTTAAATACATTAGTAATAGAAAAAAACAAATAACTTTTCAAAAATAAAATATCGAATCTGGATTAAATTTCTTATTTATATATATATATGAAAAATCAATTTTTAATAAATTAAATTAATCTTTTGTAAAAGTACAAATATTGTCCAATTGTAATTTTTATAATAAAAAAGATATCCACGTTATTTAATGGACGATTCATATTGTAGTATATAATTATTTATACAATTTATAATATAAAAAATCACTTAACACTGCTGTGTAATTTCTTTTGTTTATAAAATACGAATTGATTTAAAATTTTTATCGTTAAGACAAATGTTTATCACTGTGTGATGAATATAAATTCTTTATAGTATAAAAAAGCAGTAGCTTCACTAGAGGAAAGATAGGAAGAAGGTATACAAAAGAAGTCGAGCAAAAATCAGTCAATTGGAGTGGTCATTGTTGTCCAATTCCTGCTTACCTGCAGCACCTGAGATAGATGGTGTATATAATGAGCTCACATCGTCATCCAAATCATCTTGGCTACTAAGGCGTCCTGGAATAAGATGAACTGTATTAATAAATTATTAAGATGTTTATTTAAACAACTTCTATCTTTATAAACTACATTTGGTGTACCTCTAAATCCAAGATTTCTACCATTTGGCGCTCCTCTATAAAGCATATTTTCTAAATAAGATAGACCATTATTATTTATAATGTTAAAACCACAAAGTAGCTCGATTTGTTTCCAACGATGTACTCGCTCTTGTAACTCTGCTGTTACTTCATTTAATGCCGTTCTAGCTTCTACAATACTTTTATCAACTTCATCGATTGATTTTCCATGAGTTGAAACAAAGGCACCAACAAGGCTTGATCTTTTTTTCCTTAACTTTTCACACTACAAAAGATAATTTTTTTAATTAAAAAATTAATATTCTAATTCATGCAAACTTACAGCTTCTCGTGCACTTTGAAGTTGTTTTTCGGCACTTATTTTTTTTTTCATGTACGCTTTGTTTTCTATTTCATGAGTTAACTGTAACCAATGTTGGAGACCAACAGGAGGAGACCAACAACGATCTTCAAGTTCTCCCTCTGCTCTTTGTAATTCTAATTTTAACATCTATAAAGGTAGTATTTATAAAACATACTTTATTATTTAGTTGATAATAATAATAATAATAATAATAATAACAATAATAATAATAATAATAATAATAATAATGATGATAATAATGATAATAATAATAATAATAATAATACTGATAATGATGATAATCATGATGATATGAACGTATGACTCACTTCAATTTCTGCCTTTAATTGAGAAACTTCAAGATCAGATGATGACGCATGCAAGCCCATACTTTCATCTCTTAAACGTTTCTCTAAATTTTGCTTTTCCGTTGTTGCACTTTCTTGCTCCATTTTTACAATTTCAAATTCCTTTTGCAAACTTTTAAGTTCTAGTTCTGCTTTGTGAAGACTTTCCATGTCTTTCATCATTCTATAAAGATCTTTTTGAGAACTTTTTTTCTGTTGATAAGCATACCAACACCCAATCAGTGCTCCAAATAATAATGTAATTAAAATAAGGTCTTTTATACTATGCCCGGTATCTAAATATTGATATCAATAAATTTTAATAAATTCATTACAAATTTATTTTTCGAATTTTAAAAAGAAAATCACCCTTTGGAGGTCCAAAAAGAACAACATCCATTGCTTTCAAAGCAATTTTTTGTTTGTGTATTGGATCTTTAATACCTAATACATTGCTAACGTAATGCATATTGTTAACCGCTAATCTACAATCCAAAATGAAAAATTTACATACAAATCCCAATGTTGAAATACAAAGTAAAATAATTTTATTATAAAGTTATAAATTGCATTTGCACCTTGGAAGCGTAGCTCCAGTAACTCTATGCTGTATAAAAGTATTAACATATTGAGGAAGCTCTACGTTTGTACTTAACCATTCCGATGTTTGCTCTATAGTCCAATTGTGAACCTGTAATAAATACATTGAAAGAGCTATACGACGAAGTACGATGAAACTATTAGAATATTAGTATTGTTATTTAAAAATTATGTCTGTACCTCGGAGCGAAGCCAAGCTTCCCAAAGCTCTCTAACGCTAATATGCATATCATCATTATGATGAAACGCTCTTTGCCTTCGTTCATAGCCTGCTTCATATTGCAATTCTTCTCGAAGAAACTGTAAGAAAATGCAGTGCTTTGGTATAAAAGTTGAAAATATAAAACTTCAAAATATAAATGATGATTAAATTGGCTGATGCTCACATCATCCGACTCAGACAGATCTATATTTCCATTAGCATCATCATCCAACTGGCTGTGAAGGGATTTGATCGCCTCCAAGCCTAATCTATCATTGGAAGCCATGGTAATACATGCCAGATCATCATTGCAAGATTCAGTCCCTAACAATTAGTAGACCAATAAGCTGTATTACTCACAGGGATCAGAAAAAGGTGATTTTCCAAAAAATAAGCCAATGACTGTTTGTTACCAATGCATTTTCTTCTTTGTTATGGCTATAAGGTGCTTAATCAAGCTAATATTAGCTTACTGCACAATCTCATTAAATTACATATAAAGAGCAACGGTATTGGTAACAAATCAAGGACAAACTAAAGCTAAACACTTATAAGTGAAGTGGCTTAAAAGAAAAACTTGTGCTTACGGTCTCTACCTTCGTGAACGACAGCCTTGCCAAGGCCGTCACTTATGCTGGTCGAAAAAGTGGCAGCCTTGGAGGAAGAAGAGGTGCCGGGCGTACTTCCAGACTGTTGATAAGTGGAACCTACGTCCAGTGCACCGCCTCCGGCGCAAACGCTGGCACATTGCCAGCAAAGCAAGTGAAGGACGAGCTGGAGCAAAATCGGGTCGGCACTCGCAACTAATTGCATTTTAGGTTAACTCGTCGCGCTTCGAGCCTCCGCAGCCGATGACAGCACTCGCGCTGTAATTTCGCACAAATCGGCTATTAAGCAGGTGATGAAAAACACGCGCGCGACCCAACCTAGCGGTATCATGAAATCCACTGCCGACGTTCCCTCTGTTTATTCCTCGAGAAGAACATTCCCAGGGCACGTCACAATCGATGCTTCGTATACTATCCTGGCGACAGCAGGGAATCCCAAACAGCTCCTCAACGGAACTGCCACTGTCCCGCGCCTAACAGTGCGACCAAAACGGAGGGGAAATTATAGTGAAAAAAAGAAGAGAGAGAGATGATGAGCGAGAGAGAGAGAGAGAGAGAGAGAGAGAAAGGAAAGAATGAGAGAAAGAGAGAGCGAGCCAACGAGCGAAAGAGAGGGAAAAGAGAGAGAGAGAGAGAGAGAGAGAGAGAGAGAGAGAGATTCGTTAAGTTGGAAAATTTCGCAGACATTAATAGTTCTAATAATAAATATCGTCAGATGAAAAGTGAACTAACGTATTCTCTGAAATGAAGATAGAAAGTTTGAGAAGGAAAGAAGAAAGATAATATATATTAATTGAAAAAGAAGCGTAAAGACGCTAAGCGAGTGTCGCGATATATTAATGCTTTGTATGTATCATGTAATACATTGGAAGAGGGAGACAAAAGATTATACTTGTCTTCGCATTAAGAAACTGGCGGTACTTATAATGCTGTAAAGAAGATATAAGGTAAATTAAAATAAATATGCAGGCACCCTCACCTCTAACGACGTCTGCCCGTCAAGGTTAAATACACTTATGTCTGCTTGCTTACTTGTGTAAGTATATGTACGTGCGCGTATGCATATGTGTCACGCAGGCTTATGTCCATACATGTGATATATGTGTGTATGCGCGTGTTTAGCGCACTGTGTCGAAAAACTCGCGCGGGGTCCTCAAACAAGACGACAGCAACGGCGGCGGCGGCTCCGGCTGCGGCGGCGGTGGTGACGGCGGTGGCGACGGCGGTGGCGGTGGTGGCAACGGCAGCGGCGACAGCGGCTACAATTCACTCAAACGGGCACGTACGTACAAGCACTTGTACTGTATTAGCTATCGCATACCTATATTCGCCGTCTTCGTAGGAAAGAGATGATGAAGTTGACGACACAGTGTCATTTACATTTGATATCTCGTATAAATTGTCGTGCGTATGAGTAGGAAATGAAAATGGAAAAGGTGATATATGAGACTTTTGATATAAGCTGTACTGACCCACGTGCTGATTAGTTGTCGTCCGCATGTTTAAAACAGACAGCGAAATCGACTACCATGCGTTGTCGATGTGGTGACACGGAACGCATATCCTTGGGTCTCATAATCTTAAAGCAGAGAGAGAGAGAGAGAGAGTGAGTGAGAAGAGAGAGAGAGAGAGAGAGAGAGAACGAGAGACTGGGAGGGAGAGAGGGAGTCAGAGATGAAGCAAGGCCGATCTAGATATCCCTTAGTTCTAATCGCGCGTGCAACAGATAGGGTTTACGAAACAGCCGTACAGACACAACGCGATTTGCATGCGTATATAAAAAAAAAAGAAAGAATTTCCGGGCTTGTTATCACAGTGTATCGCGTGTGTCCAAATCATTGCAAGTAGCTGCTGACTACGAGCGGTGAGAGAATTGTCGTTGTTGTCGCTGTCCTCGTCCTCGTCCTCGTCCTCGTCCTCGTCGCGAAGCACACGAGAGCACAAACGTCTCCGTGAGCGGCCAGTGAAAATCAGATGTTCATTATCCGTGTATATACAGTTGATTCGACTGCCGGGTATATTCACACTGCGCGCGCGCCGATCTTCAAGGTTGAACATTCGTGGCGAATCGGTAATTTCACGCTTTTGTCGTTAAGTACAAAAGGTCTTTTATTGAACGGATTGGGTTATGTAGTGTCGCAATTCTCGGAGCCATTGATTGCTGCTTACGTTTCTTTAATTTTCCTGTCTCTTTCAATAGTCGAGGTATTAAAAAACGCTTTAAGCTGCTTTTAACTTGTAATATGAATGCGCGTTACCCCGTACTTTATGCGCTTATTTTCTGTGCGTTCCTTATCGCTATCTGCAAATTTTCACATTTTTGAAAGTTAAATGACGAAACTAACGCGCATGTTATCGTCTGACTCAATTTTTTTTTATAAATTCAATGAATTCATCTTAACGCTTGTTTAATGCAACATGTATATTGTAATTACAATTAAGTTCAATCCTTGATTGGTGCAATAAATCTCACAATAATCGTTTAAAAAAATAATAATACCCTGCTATTTGCTATGAAATTTTAATAAAAAGATTTTGAAATAAAAATATTTTAAGAAGAGATTTTACTAATGATTTACTCCTAATGATTTTTTAATATTTATTCCTTTTTTTTCGCGTGCTTGCACATAGCGCATGCAGAGATCGATAGATGAATGGCGCGAATTTTATATTATAGAGCACTTCATAGTAATGTTCTACTCCAATTTACTATTTCAATTTATTTCAACGGGACATTATTTTATCGCCATAATTATTCAAATTTTAATTGCTTTTATTATACAACGTATTAAAGAATATGTTTTTATATTATATCGTGGCGTATGAACAAGCACTCCGGTGTGCAAGAGAGAGAAAGAGAAGAGATAAACTATACGTTGCGAGGAAGCTTTGTTATAAATCAAATAGTTTGGTTATGTTTACATATGCAGTGATTGTCGTTATCTGTAAAAAAAAAGATGAATTTCTAAAATTATGTAAATAATTCTTGTGCATAAAACCGAAAAGTACGTTTTTAATAAAGTTCTTGGTTACACCTTAATCGAGAGATATTTATAAATTCATATCGAATTTTATTGCATGCCTTTAAATCTACGATTAAATATATATATATATATATATATATATATATATATATATATATATATGTTCATTTACGTGTAGCAGTTTTGTTTATAATAATTTATAATTAAAAATCTATGACTTACGCATTATTTTTAATAAAATATTTACAGTCTCAGGGTAAAAATGGCCTCGACAGAAATAGACATTGATGTTACTGCTACCACTATTGATACTGTTCAAGAAGAATCGAATATTTTAGAAGAAACAGGTGCTTTAAGAGAAGAAAATAATGATGAGAAAGAAGAAAATATATCGATTCAAAGTACTAGTAAGACCTCCGATACCAAAGTTTCTTCCGACCTTAAGAATTCAAACGTTCGTATTGTTCGAGGATCAAAGAGAATGAGGTTGGATATTGACTCTAGCCATTCTAATGAAAAAAAAGGTATGGTCTTAATATTTAAACAGTAAGCAAATAATATAAAAGAATTATAAATTACATTTTTTTTATACATTTAGAGACAAAAGATGATCCAGAGGCAGAAGCAAAAATCATGAGGTCGCTCAAAAGATCGTGCGAATTATGGTCTATGGAAGACAAAAACACATTTTTTAAAGCTGTTAATGAATTTGGTAAAGATTTCGATGCTCTGCAAAGTTATTTTCTAATTCAAGGGAAGAAAAAAGGTTTACCAGAAAAAATGATAAAAAACAAGGAACAAATAAGGCATTTTTATTATCGCACCTGGTTAAAAATATCAAAACATTTAAAGTTTTCAGAAGGTTAGTTAGTATTGAAAAAATAATTATTTACAAATTTACAAACTATTCATTTCAAATATTTATTTAGATGTAAAAAAGACATCGCAAGAATTATATGGTTTAATTAATTATGGAGAATTGAGGAGAAAGTTACCAAGAATGCATGAAAAAGTTCAAATGAAATTAAATGAATTGGTGTATTGGGGATCGACACAGGTTCGCTTGAGAGGCAAAACAATGAGAATTAAAACACCTATATGTAGAGCCCTTAGAAAATTAAATCAATTAGAAGGTAATTAATTATAAATCGAAAGATTTAGACACAATGAATGATGTTGTGAAAATGTGAGACATCAATGCATTTTGTGTTAAACAGGTTGGCAGGAAGATATTAAGCTTCCATCAAGAGTAACAATGGAATTACGCCCGGGAAATAATGTGACTTGGTGGCATGTTCAAGCGTTAGCAATGAACCCAAGAGTTCGAATTCTTGTTCCAATTCAACGACGACTATCCAGTATATTATCATTTTTACAGCAACGATGGAGACCGTGGAAAGCAAAAACTGTATCCTTGAAATGCTTAATTCTTTGAATTAATAAAAATTAGTTTAGGTATTTTGCCTTACATTAAAATATAGTCTACAGATATTGAAAATATTTCGAATGCTGATGTTAAAGGCACGCGATTATTACGTGTTGCCCCTCCTGAAGGCTGTAAAATTACATTACCAGTTGTGAATCTCGGAGAATATTTAACAAGTAATAGCGTGAGCTTAAATTCTTATGAAAATCGCCTGGGACTGAAGAGTTCCAGAATTGAATTACTGGGAACAATGCAATATTTAAAAGGTGTTGGAAAAAAAGGTATAAAGAGATATAAAGGAGATAAAAGACTGGGTAATCGATCTGATGATGTGCCAGATAATAGTGATATAGATTTTTCGGAATCAAGCGTAGCTCCTACATCGGAGAAAATATCTCTTTCAAATAATGTTGAAAAATCATTGATGGAACAACCAGCGGGATCCGGTGGCTTTCCCGGTAGAGAGACTGTTGATAGAATTCGCCTGGGCTGGAATGTCGAGGAAGCAAACACAATTACAGTTGGAGATCTATTTTTAATGGTAAGAATTCATATTAATATATAAGAAGATTATATGTAAAAGAATTGTATTCGTTCGTAGTTTGGGAGAGACTCAAAAATAGTATTGGAATATTGGTGGGAATCGCCAATACGTGAGACATCGAATGAAAAAACGAGCACTATTGAAACTTTACAAGATAACAGCTTAAGCTTAGCTCTACAAAAATTATTGTCAATAGCTAAACATAGCTATGGCACCAGCAAAGTATTAAATAAATAATTAATATTTTATAATAATTGCATAAAATCTTGATAAAATGTAATAAACTGGTTTTGTAATGTCCTCAGGGATATGACAATGTATCTGGCAGTAATGAAACTGTAATTTCCTCGAGGATACCATCGACAAAAGAATCAACATTTAGAAGGCCTCTGATACCCCAAGCTTATCATAAAATGGGTGCTCCAGAAGCTTTTAAAACGCAACTAGACGTACGTAAAAGTCATTAAAAATAATATATTCAAATTAATTTTCATTTAAATTTTGTATTTGTATACGACCAATCAAATGATATTTATATAATTGTTAGAAAAAAATAAGTGAATTTAATAAGAATTTAAGAATTAATTAAGAAACATTCGATAGCCAATTTATTAAATATAAAACATTGGTCAGGAGTATTATTTACAAAGTAGATAAATTTGTTTGATTATTGTAGAAGTACAAATCGCGATTCTGTCGAAGAGGAAGAATTTTAAGGCAAAGGAGTCTTGTGGTACAACGAGTTCTTCCGAGTACGCCGGAAACAAATCATCAAATTTCTTATCCAGAAGTGCGAAATGTTTCTGTTGGTACTAAAACAGTGACTATGACAGAAATTCCCATGAATGAGAGTACTGTTGAAAAGCCGAACAAAATCATAGATTCGAATATAGAAAATACGCAAAAACATTTTTTGAGAAT
>NW_011948439.1:626405-632958 GCF_000503995.2 Ceratosolen solmsi marchali
AAGAGCGGGGGATACGACAAAAATGACGAACTCAAATTCGAGTATTACAAGCGCAATGCAAATACTGAAAGAAGGAGAGCAACAGTGGTTAAACAGCGAAGTAAAATATTCTAAATTTTTTCAATATCAAATAGCTCAATATCAAATAATAAAATATTTTATTGCTTGATGATAATATAAATTTTTATTTTTTTTTTTTTTTTTTTTTTTTTTTTTTTTTTTTTTTTTTTCCACCTATTAGGTTGCAGATTTTTCTCTTAGTAGTTTTTTAGGGCAACTAGAATCACCCATAAAAAGTTCACAAAGAAGTCAAGCTGAAGTTCCTATGATTGAAATCATTAGACCATCATCGGATGTAAATAATAATTTCATATATTATAATTCTTTAATGTTCTTATATATTATATATTACTTTTATTCACCGAATAATATTGTAGGTTGCAAACATGCATTGTCTAATGGGTGAAAATAGCGTCGATTATATGGCGAAATTTGCAAACTTTGCTTCTCAAATCGCTTCATCCGAAGAACATAAAAAGTAACTACTGCCATGAAAATCTATCTAAAATTCTACTAAAGATTGTGCATAATGTATATTTATTGAATAGTGTAAAAAAAAAACAGAAATTAATATTACAATGACAAAAATAACTATCGCAGTATGGAAAGGTTGTGTACATATATATATATATATATATATATATATATATATCTACTCATGTAAATAAGCAATGAAGTAATAATGTTTATAAAATGTTTTTAACACCTTTTTCCATGTTTTATATTTCATTCACCATTTCAAATAGCTTTTAATGATGTAAAAGAAAAAAGAAAAAAAATATCTGAATGCTTGTAAAACCTTAACTTCAAAAATATATTCATCTAGCAGGGTAAGATGGTAATATCATTAGTTATAAGTATTGACGAAATAATATTCATTCGCATGATTTAATCTTAGGATAAATAAGGCTACAAAACATAATTGATATGCATGCGTTTAAATTAAGACGTAGTAGAGTCGCATATATTGAAGCGACATAATCATCAAAAGATGAATATCGATAATAATACTTTATTCGCTTATACGCGTATTTATTAGTCTTTCATATACATATGTATAGGCGTATGTACAATACTAATAATAAGGACAACAATAATAATAATAATTATTATTATTATTATTATTATTATTATTATTATTATGATATCAATGAGAAAAACAATAATAAAAAGCGACGACGATGATATTAATGATGATATACATAGAGCCTGTATAAACGCATTCTGAGAAAAACAGATTCGCGATCTTCGTCTACGTAGTGCTTGAACATTGCGACACGAAAGAATTCTGAATGATTCATAAGCGGACCCAACAGGCCACGTGATGCCTCGCCATGACCAATCGTCGATTCTGTTTCGTTATCATCGGCAGCAGGCGCAACATACACATTTTTTTCCTCATTCGCGACGGCGTGACTATTACCGAAGGTCTTCGGCATATAAACTCGTTTCGAACGGCGCCGCTGAATGCGCCTGCGAGCTCCGAGAACACACTGCTTACACTGAAATTCAAGCGTATATAAATGCAAGCGCACGCGGTTTTCCTATGAAGAATGAGTATTTTTGTGGGAGGGGGAGAAGGCGGGATGGGAACGCGGAGGGCAGGGTTATCGAAGGGTTTTTCTCTATTTCCCATGCCCTTCCTTATTCGGCAATTCGCCGAGGGTGGGAAATCGATTGATCGCACGTCGTCGCCCTTGAACTGCCCTAGCCATTTATTCGTACGCTTTTTCAAATTATTATGTTATTTATAGTCAAGCAATTATTACGTGTACGTTTGAATATGGTAATAAGATAAACGAAATAGTTAGAGAGAATGTTGAAGGCTTGTAACGCGCTTTTATCGAAGCTTATATTTGGTAAGTGGATTGGGTGAAAATTATATTCTCATTATAGTAAATGCCATTTGTTATAACTGCCATGAAGCTCGGATTGTTGCCCAATCTTTTCTCCCGCTTTATTTCATTCAAATAATTCATGTTTTCTTTTTTGCTTCTCGTAAAAAATATTCAAGTAATGTATGTAATGGTACGAAGAGCAATGAGTAAAGAAATAGAGTGCGAAAATGAGCAAATGCCCAATAAAGCGTGCACGAATCGAGCATAATAATTTTAATTTACATTTAAAGCTGGCGAAAAGTGCTTCTATAAATTTCTCCAATGTACGTACATTGGAGCTAAATTACTAGTTACTAATTTCATAATAGGAAGTCGTTTTTTTTTTTTTTTTTTTTTTTTAAATATACTGTCAAATAGATGGAAAAAAAATTCAATCATTCTAATACTTAAAATGTTATGGAAATTAGAAAAACTTGATAAATAAAGATTTATATAGTTCCTAAATACAAAAATATTATATTCTTTAAAAAATAAAGCAATAAAAATATTCAGTTCAATAACAAGTCTATAGTCGCGACGGATTTCGTTATGCATATAAAGTAAACTATAAAACGCCACGAGTCCACGCATTACATCAGTATGACTAAATGCTTTTATTTCCATATTAATATACGTATTTTTCAAGTACTTAAAATAGTTTATTAAAAATATTAATATGAACTGATGTGCACGTGTGCATAATTATCGGTATCTCGTATTCGAAAAACATCGGTCGCCGCTAGTCTCTGTAAATTCAGAAACTCGCCTTTTAATTAAAAATTCCTTGAACCATTCTAACGTCGATATGTATAAACTCACGCATGAGTATATAAGGACTATCAAAAAACAATTTTTTTTTTTTTTTTTGTTAAGTAATTGCTGCTTATCAAAATAATTCCAACTTTTTGAAAGTTTAAAAATTTATCTTTTTCGATGCAAAAAAATAAGGTGTACTGTACTTGACCAAAATCATTTATTTTTACATCCACGTTGGATTTCAAATGAAACGAGTAAAACTGATTAAATTATCGAGGCTATCAGATAGAAAAATGTCGCAAAGATGTCCTTGAAATTACAAACATAAAGTAAACGCGACAAAAGAATAATTTGTTTTAATAACGTAACTGTAACGTAATGCTTAAAAAATATTCATTATATTGCCGAAATTTTCCCGCGCGATAAGTAGACGACTGGGCTGACGTTTCCGTATACAATTGAACAAATTATATTGCACTGTGCTACACGTGTCCCCTTTAAATTGCTCTATACTTTTATCTATACTTGTAATAATTAAGCGCACGATGATCAATGAACAAATACATTACAATGGTTATCATTAACAAAGAAATTGTTGGGAAAACTATATTGTTAACGTTTAAAAATTGTATAGGATATTTCGTATTGTACTCCAAAAATCCCCAAGCGCATTATTATTTTATTTTTATACAAAACAGTATCCTATTATTATTGCGAGCTCGAAATATCCGAATGATTAATAAATTATGACATAATTAAGATGAATCAAAGAGCAGTCAAATAAATCACGCACTCTAATAAACTTTTTTTAATATTCAATTTTTCATTATCATTCATATTGCGTTAAAGTACAACATAATCCACTAAATCTGTTTTTCAACGTATCTAAGCAATCGATATTTTATTTCGACGATAATTGTAGTCAACTACAATTGCGTATGCTCATGCTACGAAGATATTGCCTTAAAAAAAAAAAAAGGAAAAAAGAAAAAAAAAGAATCTTAAAAGGATATAATCTCCAAAAATATTTATAGCAAAATTTATGCTAATTCGTTATAAGCATAATGACAATAAAGCGTTATAAATAATTTCATTAGGAAAATGAATAAGAACATTTTTTAAAAAGAATGGGAAAATATGTGTGTACGAGTGAGGTGAGTGCGACTGACATGATGGAGATGCGCTCATGTCGACGGTCTAAAATAATCTGGCTTTTCTGCGTCAATTTATGTACTTGTATTTTCGAATGCGCAGTTATTACTTTCTGTGCTTCTATGCAATGTTCTTGTCTACCACAGGCTCGTTGACAAACTTTGATAAATATTTATTTCTTATATTTTTATATTATTTTTTTTATTTGTTTTTCATGAAAATATAATCAAAATAATTTGCATATTTTCAAAGTACATGTGCTATAGAAGTCGCCAGAAAATTACTAGATTTTTCGAGAAGCGATCGATAAAAATTGTGGACAGTAATTACTATGATATCTGCATAAGATAACAATAATTTCAGAATCTAATATACTTATAATAGTCAATTTTTTTGTCTGAACTATAAGATTTATTATTCCAATAATAAAGTAATGATATTTTGAAAATGTATTTCTAAATCGACGAGTTATTACGACTTAACGCGAATTTTAAAAAAATAGCGATTTATTAGACAAATAGCTCTTGCGTTGTGAAAAAATTTTATAATTAAAAAGAATTTGAGTAGAAGCAAGTATCTCCTAAAAACTGAAATTTTATTAAAAAATACAGGTACCTTAATTGAATTTTAATTAATTTATAAAATTCATTAATTCATTAAATAATATAAAAGGGTAAATAAACGGAAGCAATTAAATTTTAAAAGATATTTAATTTTTTTTATTTATTGAAAAAAAATCTGATTTATTGTTTTCCTTATTATAATTAAAAATATATATTTACTTTTCATATCATATCATAAACATTCAATATATTTTTTATACATTTATTCAGTATAATTATTTGACATACTAATTTATAATAAATTTGATATATTATTTCAATTTACAGTATAAATTTATTTAAATTTTAAAAATATATTTCTTTTTATAATTTAAGGCGTGAGTTTTATAATGTATATTTTTTTAAATACAGAAGACATCAAAATGTCATCAATTTATCTATAATTATATAATTCGTAAGTTAAACAAATAGTGTAATATTAAAAAACTTTTATCCTAAGTGATTCAAATCTTAATCATAGGGATATTTATATAAATGAAGAAATAAATTTGGAGATACCTTAAAAGTTTTGATATCGCACTTAAAATCGTATCAAGCAACGCTTACAAAATTAATTATAACGCATTTAATTAATTGAAGTAAATAGAGTTAATATTTCTGATTCCATATATTCATATATGTGCACAATAAAATGCACAATAACAAATATACATAATTGTTTTAATAGTTTTGTAATGTTCATAATAATTTTATTACTACGATTCCACTCACATTAATACAAAATATTACTTTTACACTTAATAATTTATTTTTGAAATAAAATCAATTATCTTTATTAAACTTTATTATTCTTCAACTCGTAATAATCAAGTGTAAATATTTATACGAATATGTATAAATTTATATAATCTAAACATTTCTATAAGTATAGATAATATTGCACTCTAGACGAGTAGGATTCGATTAGTTTTTATATTTATAACACAAGCATTTTAATTATTAGATAAGACTACTTTTTTATTACATTAATTATTGAATATTAAAGATTAAAATACCAGAGTATTCCAGTATATAATTATTCTAATATTCTCATTCTAATCTAATATACTAGAAATAGTTGGAAGAATGCTTTAAAAAGAATAAAATGAAAAAATTCTTTTAATATGCATATGTATATCTATATATAAAGTGAGTTTGTGTAGGCGCGCGTGTGCATATATAATTATATATGTCGTATGCCTCCATTTTACATTTTAAACTTTGACGTATAAAATAAATTTGCTATTTAAGTTTGAATATTAGTTTTCTTTTAATTTTCAACGACTTAATATATTCACGCATTTGAAAAATACACATTAAATTCATACATGCCATTGTATTTGGTACGTCGATTATTTTTGAACGGAGTAATTCTGTGTGGACCATATTTATGCACAGTATTTATAAACGTACATATTTCAAGAAACAACTTTTTTCTTTTATAATTGCAAATATTAACCAAATTTGCTACCACATAATTCTATATGTGTATATATATATATATAGTTCAGATATAATATAATTATATTGAGTCATTCTGCAGTAAAGAAAATATTGTATATTACATTTAATTTTTTAGAAAATGTGTGTGAAAATCAAATTCTCTTCTTGGAACATAAACGATTTGTTGGTGACATTTATTTAAGTTATATTATTATTACACGACATTCAAATGAGTTATAACTAATAATTAACAAATGTATCTAACACCAATAGTTATTTTTGTTAATTATTGTTAATTAAGAAATGTTAATAAGCTATAAAAAGAAGTGCAATAAAGAATTGAAATGTCAAATGTTCTTATTGCATTTGATAATGTCATTTTTCAGAATATTTAAAAATACGAGAAAGGAAAAATTAGAAATATCAAAAATATGAATTCCTCATTACTTTTTGTTTTCTTTCACAAATCTTGTAATTCTAATGGGAAACAAATGAACTGTTTCAGTCATTCTTACTAAGTAGTCTGTCAACTGTGCATATGTGAAAGCTGTGATACGTTGTAAATTAAAACCGCTGTAACTAAGTAATAAAAAATATTTATTTATAAACACGTATGTAATAAAAAAAAAAAAAAAAAAAAAAAAAAAAATTCGTTTTTTATTT
>NW_011948439.1:632969-671969 GCF_000503995.2 Ceratosolen solmsi marchali
TTATTATTTTTTTTTTTAATCACTTATATGTAACTCTTTTGTAAATTGTACGAACAACTTGAATGCACTTTACACAGTTGACATATTGACTATTTAAAAATCATATAAAAAATAATAAAGTTCTTAACGAGAAAGAAATTAAAATCTAAAGCTCATTGTTTTTAAATAATAATTTGCAGTTATTCAGCAAGGATTGTTATATTAAACGTAGCTTGGTATAGGAATACGTTCGGCAACGTGCCAATTGAAGGCAAAAGGACAAGATTTAGTTACATTTGTTATGAAAACGATAAATCAAAAAATAAAAATCTTTTAAATCAGTGCATCAAGCACAAGATGGAAATTATATTCTCATTTGCGAGAAATTTCTGTTTGTCGTTCAGTCGATGAACAATCAATTATTATTTATATTATAATACGAAGGCCGTTATCTTGTGTTTTAAGATTTTCATTGAGAAATCGTGTTTAGTTTTCTAAGCGCAGCTACGCCACTTTTTTTCTCTCTCTCTCTCTATTTTTTTATTTATACACAATTTTTTCTGCGTTACATTTCGTATAATTTTATTATAGCTATGCTTCTGGAAGTTATTTATCATGAGCAGAGTAGAAGGGGAATATTTAGCCCACTATATCTTTTACGCGAGCGCGTTCGTTTGAAAATGTTCTTGGGTGGGGATGGACAGCTTCGAGTATGTGTAGCTACGGGTGCGCGCATGTGTCCCTCCGCGTGCTTTTACCTATATTTACGCTGTGTGCACGCGCGCGCGCGCGCACGCATGTGTTTTTATAAAATGATTATAATAGAATGTTCTACATATTTATTGTAATGTCTTTGTGGCTGTCGAAATATATATACATTCTACGTGAAAATTGCCTTCAACTTTAAGCTAATACAAAATGTAGTAGTAAGGGAGCGTTATTATTGGACATATTACCTATACTACCCACCATCTATTAAGAAGCTTGCTTTTTTTGTTTTTTTTTTGTTTTTTTAATCTCTCGTATTGTGCATCATATTCATACCGACAATATTAATTATATAATTATTTTCTCTTTCCCCGTCCACCTCCAATACACATACTCAACATATGTCGTGCTAAGTATCTAATTCATAAATAGGTAATAAGGTAGTGGTGGGTAGATAGTAAAATGTCTTCAGGTAGTTTACTGTTTAGAAATAAAAAAAAAGCTAATAGGGTATGTTTATATATATATATATATATATATATATATATATATACATTTCCAATGATAGGTAATGTCAAATAATGGAGAAACATATTTAATGCCATTTAAATGTCATTAAAATGCAGCCTTGTTTGAAATCGAAAAATAGTAAAATATAACCGAGATGCATTAACATTATTAGCCATTGCCAATAGGCGTATAAAAAATGTTTTATGACGCCACGACACGAATCTCAACGTTAAGACCGAGTCCTAGGAAGTGGAAACTAGGAGGTCGAATATCTTTTTTTTTTTGTTTTCTTCTTTTTTTTTCTCTCTCAATAAAGACTCTTTATTTCAGTGAGCCGTAGTCACGCTCTATTTCTAGCTTCATTTTTAGACAATGCAAGGAAGGGGCGGGCGTCTCGGGCAAAGATCCGCTGTCGCCGCCAATGAGATGCACGAAGCGGGCGATAAGTGTCCGGAGGTCCCTGAGTCGCGAGAGAACACGGGGGAGAAACGGAGAGAGTCGAAGGAAAAGCCGTATCGGGGCGGATTCGCGAGTCGATCGTGTGCCCCGGCACTAACGAGAGCCTCGGTGGAAAAGCCGTGGGGGCGGTGGCTGCCGAAAAACGAGACCCTTCACGCAACGACGTCCAAGCGGCGAGCGCGTCGCTCTATAAATAAAAAGCCGACTCTGGCATCAGCGGTGTGCGTGCGTGAAGAAGCCGTACCGTGTGTTTCGGTTTGCCCGTTTTCCGCTAAAGTCGTGTCTATAACGTGACGAAAGCTCCTGGAGTCCGAGGGCGAGGGCGCGAGAAAGAGAGGAAGCGCCCCGACGCCGCGGCATGGATGTGGGGTAGCGGGGGAGGGAGGGTGGGAGTTGAATCGCGCGGTCCCGAGCCGATTGGTCGGGGCCGTCCGATGCGGGAAATCCCCGATCGCGGACACGACACTCGTGTACACTCTCGCTCTTCGTTGTTCTTCGTCTGGGATTCGGCCTCTGGCACCATCTCTCTCCTCCTCGTGCGTATTTATACGTGGTAGCGTCTGCCGCGGTAGAAGTGCCAACGTCGGCTGGGCTCCCGAGGGGCCTCCGGCGACTGCGCGTTTCCACAATTGTTTATATTTTTTCTTTAGCGGCGCACATTCGACTAGTGCAAGCGGTCGCGCAGGCGCGACATTTCGCTCGTCGTTAGCGCCAAGGCTGCTGGTTTATCCGTCGGAGACCGAGAGCATCCGCACTCGGCTCGTTTAACGGTTGCCTATCTGTTTGTGGAAGCTCGCGCATATGTGCGGTAGTCACGCGTTTTGCCATACGTAATGGGCGCCGAGCACTTATTACTTAATTCAGTATTTATATTCAAGCTGATGATGCTATTTACTCGATCGCACGTCCCGAAAATCTCGAGGTGCTCTTATTGCAATGAGCTTGCATACAATGGAATTAAAAATACAAAAAATAGGACGAAAATTAAGATGCGAAGGGCTCGTGCTTTTCTTCCAAGAGCTCCCCTCTCTCTCTCTCACACACACACGCACACGCACACGCACACGCACACACACACACACATATACTCTCTCTCTCTCGCTCTCGCTCTTTCTCTCTCCTCACTTCGCCTCACCTTCCGCTCATCGCTCTATCGCTGCTTCTTTTTTCACTTTATTATGGGCTATTTATCCAAAGAAGGTGATTAAAAAACAGTGTTTTTAATTACTGTGGTTTTACCAGACATTATTTATTCTGGTAATGTACAATATAATGACGTAACATTTCTTGACTTCTAAAAGGATATCTCTTTGCATGTTTATTTTATAGTACAAATAATAAAAATCAATTACTCGATAACAAGAATTAATATATTGCCTTAAATAAATGAGCTACTCGGATGTTTATAATTGCTAATTATGAAAAACAATTCTTTACCTTGTATTATTGTGGAATACTCGAGTAAAAAATGAAATGTTCAAGTGGTCTGATAACTATTGTGTCACACTGTACATTATATTTCTACTTTTCATTTTTTTAATATGATTTTACGAAGTCGTAGATGTGAAAGAACGTACCATTTTATGTGGTGACAAAGAATATTTTACTAAAAATTTGAATAAAAATGTTTATCTTCTCTTCTTTTTTTTTTGTTTTTGTTTTTGTTTTTGTTACATCACCATGCAAATTACAACTTAGATATCGTGAGCTTTACCTTTTCTCTCTTCAATACAATGTAAAATTAATTTAAAAGAGGAAAATTGTTCATAACTGCATTAACCAGCGCATAAAATTATTAAGTTTTATGAAATTTGGTAAAGCAACGAGTAAATCATGCGTTGCACATGTACGAAAATATACATAAAAATTTTCAAGTTGATTTATTCGGAGCTTACACGCAAAGAAATGTTTAGCCTCAAATAAACTGTATTGCGATAAATTTTTCTGAATCATAAATATTAATGTTATTGCTAGTTTTGTACGCTATAAAAATACGAATTATGTATGTTTTTCTTTTATTTATTTAAAAACAAAAAATTGTTTGTTTTAAGTTAAAATATTGTATGAATTTCGATAAAAGCTCGAGATGAGTTAAGGGGTTGAATGGGGAGGGTCGATTTTCAGAAAATATCGAATGTCAACACCAAAAATTTGATTAATTGTCAATTCTGGATAAGCGAAACCTTTTCTTGCTACAGCGAACGAAGCACGAACGCGGCGAAAAACCTTTATTAAAACGTAAAGAAAGAAAATGTCTAAAGGCGATGTTTATTCAGTTATGCAGACGTGTTGTAAGTAAATTTGAAGTCCGAGCATAAGAACGAATTAAAATATCGTTGAAACATCAGTAATAACGTACCGTAAATATTAATGACGAGAATTTCAATTTTAATCTCCGTGGTTGTGTGACCGAGGAGACAGGCCGCGCGGACTCCTCCCCCGCCCTTCATCATTCATCCTTAATCGCAAACGAATTAGACAGTTGGTTTGCTGGAACACGCGTTTTTGTAATAAAAATGAAGAACATATTGTTTGGTGGAACCGGTTCGAGGTTGTTCGCCGCTTGAAAAAGTGAGTCGCAGTACGGAGCGGGCGCGCGCGCGCGCGCGTGTGTAGCCGTCGATCGAACGAGAGAAGGAGAGAGATAGATGGACAGATAGAGCGAGAGAGCTTGAGCGCTCGAGGAGGGGATCGGAGAAACGGAGAGAGTGAGACGGCACGAACGTCGCGGCGTCGAGGAGGGGAGTTGGTCGGTGTGGGGGAGGGGATATGGGGGGGGGAGTAGGGGGGGCGTCGTGGTACGTATGCGCGAGGAAAGCCTACGTGCCACGGCGAGCGCTACGAAAATTTCAGAGCCGACGAGCGTGCGGAAGATAAGTATCGCGCGCGGATACGGAACGCACGCTGCCGACGCCCGGATCCCGTGTTAAAGCCGTACTGGTGTGTGGTAGACAAACCCTCTATCCAGGGCGCGAGTCCCTTCGTCAGTTGATTCGGCAGTTTACGGTGCGCTCGGCTATGAAGCGGTCCGCGGCCGCCCACGGATGACCGGAGAACCGAGTCGGGCAACCAAGGACGCAGGCCAGGACGGCAGTGCACATCACCATGAATCCCTTCTCGGACTACGAGAAGACGGACATCTCGAGTGTGAGTATCGTAGGGGGATGATGAGGGAGAAGCGACAGGGGGAGAAGGGTGGCGAAAGCAAACGCGAGTGCTAGGATTGTGTTCGTAGAGAGCGCGAAACTGGGCTTTGGGCTGCGGCCGACCGACCGACCGGCTCCCCCGTGGAAAATTCGATTTCCATGGAGTGCTTTGGTCGTGCTCGGCGGCGCGAGAACATCGTATCGGCGACTACACGTGTTGCTAATGCATCTTTCAGCATGCGGACAGGGATCGCGCGGACGCGAGCTTTTAATCGACGGTTTAGTGCTCGTTTACACAGTGCCAGTGACTCAAGTCAATAAATCGAAGCACCGCGGGCTTGCGTGAAAACCGACAAAATCATCGGCACGACGAGCGTTAGAACGCGATCTCGCAGGGCCTCGGGCTCTTAATGCCGTATTGTCCTATTGCGGTTAAAAAAAAAAAAAGAAAAGAAGAAAAAAGAAAGAAAGAAAGAAAGAAAGAAAGAAAGAGAGGGAATTAAAAAAAAAACAGGAAAAAGAACGGGAAAAGAAGTAATAAAACAAAGAAAAAAGGAGAAACTAAATTTAATAGGGGGCCCGATAAGCGCTCGTTATCGTCGGTAAAGCAGCGAACGATAATCTGGCCGATGGCGATCGATAAGATGTCGATATTACGAGCCACGGGGGTATTTTTTCACACGAAGGGGTCAGTGCGAGCGCGCTCGATCGAGCCTTACGCAACGCGATGACGCACTCTGGTAATATCCCGCCGTCAAAAGGAAATATACCCGGAGGAGCGAGGAAAAGCCTCGTGCGCTCTATCCAGCCAACCGAGTATAATATGAAATTTTTATTTTCATTTATCAATCATTATCTCACAATGAAATTTTGTGTGCTTTTGATAAAATATTAATATACAGAATAACGAAAGAAAAAAAGAGACGAAAAAACAAATGCTCGTGAACTCCGGACGACGACGATACGGCCGATATAATGTTTCGTAAAGTAGGTTTATTTATCGAATCGTGAAAATATGGGATTCGATTCTACCATGTCTTATTTCATATCAAATGTTCAAGAGTCAAGTGAAACCTTGAATTATAAATGAGATTAAAACTACTCTATGTAAATTAAGATAACGTTTCCATTAAAAATTCTGAATATTTTTCTTTTAAAGGAAAATAGTTCTGTGATGAAACACTCAGCCCTGCATTATCTTTCAGTTTCCATTTCTTCAAATGGACAAAGTTTTGTATTATAGAAAATCAATGCTCCCACCCATTTTGACACCGCGAGCATCAGCAGTTACAAACACATACACGCAAACGTACGCGCGCACGCACGCAATTATATATGTATATGCATATGTGTATATGCATATATGTGTGTATATATATATATATATATATATATATATATATATATATATATATATATGCATCTATAGAAAGACGAATTGATCTATTATATCAATTATACGTACAATGAGGCAAACGACGTTATTAGAGGTTATATTTACAACGCGGATTTCTGATTTTCTATTACTCATTATGCGCACCAATGACGTAATAGATCAACTGCTTTTTACAAAGGCACATTAATGCTATTGATTACAATATTGAATAAGTGCATATTCTTCTATCGATAATAATGAAAACAAGTATCGAAGCAGAGAAACAAACTGCAAGACCATAATATACGATCCTCTTAAGTAGTAGATAATTATTACTTAAATATCAAAGTTTGTCTTTTGCATAAAGTAGTATAATTTTTTAAAAATAAAAAAAATGAAAGAAAAGAAAAGAAAAAAAAAGAATTCTTTATTCTTTTCAATAAGAAAATATTATTAATAGAACGGCTGAGAAACATTTGCTGTTTAACTAAGACTTATTTATTGTTTTATTACTGCGTTTCATAAGATTTTAATACAATAGCGTAATGACAAAATTATAAATGCATATTATTTTAACAATTAGGTGGTATTCAACCAAGACTACTTCAGAACTTTTGAAGAAAATGAAGATCACCTATTATTGGATATGGATTCACTCGTTCAAAGAAAGGATGAGGATCTCCTGATGTCCCGAATTTACGATTCATCGATGAAAAAATGTTCCCTCGGTAAGTAAAGCAAAATAATTGCCTTTCACTAAAGAACAATGTTTGACGATTATTATATTACGTGTTAATTTTTATTATTGAGAAATTATTAGCGAGAAAATTATTTTCAAATTATTACTCATTCTGCGAGAGTGATCGAGGTACATCTTGATAATAATGATGATATGAGTTGCTGCAAACACGTATTCATCAAAATAATTATACATAAATATATTCTTTTATTTAGTCATTTAATGAAAACATTATCTTTCAATTTTTTATTATACTATTTTTTTAGTTTTTGAAATCATCGATAAATTTTATTATTTAATTTTATAATACTTTTCTAACATTTCTTAATATATTAAATACATTTACAATAGTAATAACTATTTCGATATGAAATAATCGAGATAATTTTTAAACTACTTTTATAGTATTGTGTTCTCGTTTCTTCCACGAAACAATTTATCTATTTCAATTTCTCTCTCTCTCTCTCTCTCTCTCTCTCTCTCTCTCTCTCTTTGTCTTTCTCTTCCTCGTTGTAATCTATCTCTATCTTTTTGGTAAAATTAGCTAATTACCATCAATCCTTTGGAAATGTCTTATCACTATGCTATCACATTAATGTGCTGAGTGATTTATGCATTAACGAAAGAAGAAGCTCATTACATTACATTTTATTTTATTTTTACATAATATTGTATAATATGTAGAGATTAATTATAATATCGAATTGAGTTAATATTAATTAGTATATGATTTTGAAAGTTTATTAATTAATAAAAGCAACAAGAGCTTATTGTTGCCAGAATTATACAAATGAACATTCATCACAAATGTTTTATGACTATTCATGCTTGTTCATAAATGGAAAAACTTTAGACAATTTTTTATACAGATATTTTTCTATTCTCTTAAGATTCTCTTAAGATAACGATATTGTTATTACATATTGTTAAGTACATAAAATTTAAATGAATTTTTTTAATTTTTATTTTTAAAAGTGAGAATAAATTGCTTGATATAATTAAAATTAAATTCTTTAAATAATTAATTAATTATATGATCAATGGAATTGAATTTAATTAAATAATTCAGTATTCATTCTAACGTTGAAAAAAAGGAATTCTATGTCAATTTAGCTTGTTAAGTCATTCGCGTTTATAAATACAACGTTTTCAAAATAAAGATAATTCAGTTTTTTAAATAATTACAAATTAAAATCTTTAACTTTTAATTTATATCGTATATACAGAGATTCAAAAAGTCAAAGTTCATATAAGTTTTTTTTATTACATTTGTAAGTTTACATTGATTTCTAATTTCTAATTTATAATTTAATTTCCAATGAACTAAAAATTTAATAAAATTACGATTCATGATTATATATTTTTCATAATTTCAAAAATATTAAATTCACATCAATCTATTTTATTTAGAAATATACGTGATACATTACTTTTTTATTCGATTTAAAATACTGAAAGTTATCAGCTATTTTTTCCAATTGAATTCTATATAGTACAAATAATTTATTAAAACCTCAAATCTATGCAATATACTTCTTACGAGGAAAAAAAAGTATTAAATTTTTCTGGTCAGTGGTAACAGACAAACAATTGGCTGACTAGACTGCAGTATATTACTACTCGTTTGATACGTGGGAACGCTTTTCTAACTGTGTGTCATCAAATTTTACATGACTTTCTCTTGCCGAAATCAAATAAACGTCCCAATTTATTTATTGTTCAATACTTAAGCTAAGTAATAATGTACAATAATAATATTTTAAGAATGCCATTCACTTTGTCATGATCATAAGCATGAAAAAATTTCATTTATTCTCGGAAAAAATATTGTTAATTTATCAAAATCTATATGGGCGCGTGTACGTGCATGTACGTGATAAAGGAGGGGGTTAAGAAAATATATGTATCTTGCAATATTATCTTTCAAGTTTGTATGAATGCACGTACGATGGTTATATTCTCATTATTATTATTACTAAAGTCCATGTAAAAGTATATTTTTAAAAATTATTTAATAATAAAATCATATAAAAACTTGAATTATAATGCATAGTCAGAATCTGATAGCAATAATATAAAAATAAAAATATTAATATCATCTTGTCAATAAAGAAATATTTTATATATTTAATCCTGAAAGTTCTCACACTGTCAATTATAAATATCAAATGACTAAAAATTTCCTAGTTCAAAATGGCTGATGACAAACGATGATGAACTAAACAATAAATAAAAACTTGATTTTTACAATAAAACTTATTGGATTGAATTAAATATCTAATTAATGAAATATTCGTTTTTCACTTTATGTAAAATATGATTTAAAATTTAAATGTAAATTAAAATATAATTTTAAATATACATCAATTGTGAAATTGATATTACATTGATAGAAATGTGTGTTACACATTAGTAAATTAACTATTTTAACGTAGCATTTCCTAATATTTTAGGAATTTTAAATGTTCATTTATATTCGGCTTACAGAGTAAAATATAAATCAAGAAGATTAAGATTTATAAGAATAAAAAAAAAAAAAAATAAAAAAAAAATATTTAGATATAAAATTAAAAATATATTATAAAATTTAAGATTAATTTATTTACACATAGTATGATTTATTTTATAAAAAATTTTATAAAAATGATATATATATATATATATTTAAGTATTTTTATCGATTTAAAAAATTGAGAAAAATTTTAAATAAAAAAACTCTAGACCACTGAAATTACGCAAATGTATATTCGTATTAAATCAATGCGTTGCTTTAAATTAAATAATAAAACTTGTATTAATTATTATAATATAAATAGCTCTCTTAGAATTCGTGTTCGTCATATTAAACATATTATTTTGATAATTTCTATTTTATTTTGTTATCACATAAATACTGTATTCGATGATTAAAAGTACTTTAACGCAATGAAAATGTACATATCATTGTTACTCATCGAGACGAATGATACAGACAAATACGTTTTCATTTTCATGAGATTAATCTAAACTTTTTTCTTTGTCTTTATATATGAATTATATTCTATGAAGTTTTATTAAAGCATTATTATAACAAGTGTAAGTTATGATAATTATTATGCGTTTAATTAAAAAACAAAACAAAAAAAATAACAGAACAATATGAACAAATATTGATGTGTGTAATTATATTTAGATCTAATTTAAAATTTGATTATACAGATATAAGCATTGAAATTTCTTAAAATTCATACCTTTTTATTTTTAATAATAGTTGTAACGATGAATGACATAAACTTTAAGCAACTAATGCATTAAACAATGAGTAATTATCGCACTAAGCATTTTTCCTTGTAAATGATGACCTATAAAATAAACAATGTCCTCGATTGTCTGTCACAAAATAAAGACAGTATTTATTTTTAGTTAAAGTAGAAAATAATTTAAATATATACATATAATATTGATAATTAAAGATAGAATTTATTATTAATATACTGCCTGTGGTAAAGAATAATTTCATACCATCGAAACATTAGCATATTAAGAAACATTATAATTAATGTAAACAGCTTATTCGTTAGTTCATCATTATATTTACTATTCAAAATAATATTAAATGTCCATGACTGTCGTGTATGTTCTGTCATAGTCCAGGCTTACGGATCATATAATTTCAACGCATCGAGAAGATCAAAATGGGGACTGAACTTGACGATAGATAATCTTATTCAGAGTCTCTAGTTTCTTTAAATGACGAAATTTATTTAAATTAGACCATAGACTTGTTTTAATTAACTTTTATTTATTTAAATTTGCATCTGCGCTCTATCGTTTCATATATTAACTTAGTAAAGCAAAGAGCTTTTACATTCCGAAACAAAGCTAACATTTTCATAAAAGTTCACATCTTCTGCTCTCGTACAAAGACAAATATTCAGCTCGTTCGGGTGCTATCGAGTAAATTTCAATTCCCCTTTCTTCGATTCTCATCGCGCTCCTGGATAATAAATTTCGTCGTTATATCCACATGAATTTTCTAAAGAGTAACAGCCTCAATTTGCATTTTGGCGTATAATTGATGGATTGTGGGACTATGTTATACGCAGGTGAAGACGCGGAGGAAGTGGACGGGACGGGTTGGTCGTCAAAGCCGATCGAGGACTGGTGCCAGGAAGAGACGATAAATTGGCTAATGACGGCAGCCTCGTGTCTTGGGCAATCCTACGGCTCGATCCAGCAGGGTCTCGCTCTACCCGGTAAGGACCTAGCGGCCCTCGGCCGCCACGACTTTGTTGCCCGGGATCCCGTGTACGGTGAGCGGCTGTATAATCTCCTCCACACCCAGGCGGTTTCTAGCCAGTGTAAGAGCGCGAGCCTCGACTACTTCACACCGCGACATGGCGAGCAGAGTCACACGGATGAACGCGGGGCCGAAAACTTCCAGAGTCTTTGCAATGAGGACGAGCCTCAAGCCATTGGTTCCAACAACGCATCTGGTGAGTAGCAGCGTCGTTATGCCCAAGCGACATTTTCATTTACGAAATTAGACAACCAGACGACGACGCTTTCGCTTCAGGTATTTCGAGTATTCATTTAAATGCAAAGCTTAGTTTCAATGCCTTCGACTTACCTTTTATTACTCAAGTCTCATGGCGGCGTGCCTTGGGGGACCAAAAATGCCCATGAAATAATTGTAATTTATGAGCAAACTACTTTTTCAATCAAATGATTTTTCCGAGAAAACTTACTTTCATAACAATATTATCGATAGATAGGATGATAACTATTGAATATTCAATACAGTTAGCACATTATCTTAATTTTTATATTACGTTTGGTATTGAAGCTATTGTTTAAAACAGAAATATCCTTCATTTCGAACTCAATTTTAATTTCAACTACACCTATGAATCACCATAATTATGTTTAGAATAAATTTCCGTCCTGTTGAAGTTGATTTTCTATTTATCTTTAAATTTCAATTTATCGTGGACTCAAGCAATCAGCACGACGAACGATTTTGTTCTAATAATCATTCAATGTTTTCATATAATGGAAATTGGATTGTAAAATATTCATCGTGTATTTAAATATTATTTTATTCTTTCACTTTGTCGTTTATTCTTAAATACATTGAATTAAAATTTTAAATAAACGAAATATAAATTACCATGATTATTTGAAATATTGCTAACGCCAAGTTTTTAAATTAAAAAATGAAAAAGAATTCATAATTTAAGCTACATTAAGGTAGCTTAAAAGAACAATATGAACTAGCATATTGAAAGTTTTAAAGTAAAATTGTTCGTTTGTTAAGTCATCTAATTTCGTGGTAACTCAAACAATTACCCGATTTCATATAATAATATTACTATAACATTATTTTTTCGAGAATTTTAATGATACAATAATTATGAATGATAAACTATAATAGTATGTAATACGTGTCTCAATAATTTTATAAATACGCTTATCCATATAATAAATTGCAAGATATTAAATAAATGTCTAACTTACTGATTTTTTGTAAGAATATTAAAAAAAAAAAAAAAAAAAATGTCTAATTCTTCTATGTAATTTATTTACTAAACATGACTATTAAATTTCTATACGTCAATACATTAAAATAATAATGTTCTAGTTTACTTATTGGAGTAAAGGCATATTTTACAAAAGATAAATATAAAATAAAATATCATTCTAATAAAAATTTGAATTATATAATTAAATGTTCTATTATTCATGATAAATTGAGATAATTTAAAAAAGTAACTATAAATATAACAGCAACAAGAACAACAATAATAATATGTATACGTAACTTAATGTACACAGTATTCAATAATATTTACTTAATAAATATTTACACGATACTATTTTCCACATATACATGCTTACCGTAGCAAAAATAAGAAATATCTTTTGCTGAATTAGCCACAGATTTTTCATATAAACATATATGTTCAATATGTGTTATTCACAGATGCGGAATCAGATAATAGTATAGAGATATCGACCAAACGTCCACCTGGCAGACCAAGGCTTTTGAAAACCAAAAAAAATTGTAAGTTTTAAAAGCGTTACTTATTTATTTATTTTACTTCCAGCATAATCACGAAGAATAGATACATTTGAAATACAGAATTTTTCATTGTTTAAGTATAATATGTACTAGAATTAATTTTGTATCTTGTTTTATTGAAAATGACTTTATTTTATATAATAAAAAATATCTATACAAACTTGAGCAAAACTACCAATTTTGGAGAATTTTCATAAACATAACATACTTTTTTTTATATTTTATCAGTTATTTATTATATATGTATAAAAATACTGAAATAACCGATTATCTTTTATATTTCTAAAAACAAAAAAAAAAACAAAAAAAAAATTTACTATTTTGTCATAAAGATAAGCAACATTTCTTTACGTTGTAATTTCATCGGATATATTAATATTATTCAATGACATGTTCTGACTTTAACATAACGCGTTGCACCATTTTTATAAAGTCTTTATATATTTTGCATTTTTTATTTTTCGAAATTCAAAATCCTTTATAAATATTCTGTAATTACACAACATTTGTAAATTCCAAAATAAATAATTGAATTTAATAATATTATAATGCAAATATCGGCTCACTTATTTACAGCTACGAGTCAGGGAAAACTTTGGGAATTCATAAGAGATTTACTACGTAATAGAAAAACCTGTCCAAGTCTCATATGTTGGGAAGATTATTCGCAAGCGAAATTTCGATTTGTTCGGAGTGATGAAGTAGCGAAGCTTTGGGGTTCACGTAAGGGCAACACAAAGATGACTTACGAAAAGCTCAGTCGTGCTATGAGGTAAAAATTAAATTTTTTATTTTCAGCATATAAAGTTTAAATACTTATTATTGAAATTAAAATAAAAATTCTTGATTTTTATAGCGTATAGCTGCTCTTATCGATTTATTCACAATATATTTTAACTATAGATATATAACGAATACATAATTTATTCAATAAAATAATATTAAATGGATAAAAATAATTTCAATATATTTCATGTTTAATGACATAAGTATTACTTTAATAATAACGTAAGTTTTATTAAAGTAAGATTTTCATAAATATAAAAAAAAATTTAAGCAATTTTATAAAAAGAAATTTTTAAATCCTAAATATTAAAACTTTTTCAATATAAAAGCACATGTATGACAATACATCATTTTTTTATTATTTTAACTATTTTTATACAAAATCATTACTGATGTGATTATCTAAATCATCCTATACAAAAGTAGATTATGAAAATACAAAGTGTAAATAAATGTGTAATCTATGTATAATTGAATGTATTACTTAAGTTAAGCATTATTTCGTAATCAATTTATAAATTAATACATTAATTAAATTTAAATCTACGTATATAAATGAGGTAATAATTAATTGAGTATTTTTCTTGAAATAGTAATTAATATATAATATTTGAAAATCGAATTTTTGTGTGTTAAAATGAAATAAAATATTGTACTTTATTTTTTAGGTACTATTACAAAAGAAAAATTTTCCTTCCAGTTCTTGGGCGTAGATTAGTATACCAATTTGGACCAAACGCTACTGGTTGGCAAACCGACAATCCAAATTTTCGATTTTGAACATTGTAATAGTGAAGCATGTGCCAAATAAAGTTTCTTGTGCCAGAGTCAATTCATGATGGATTGTGAAAATTTTATGTCGCAACTACTTCACACGCGATTTCCAGATATAAACGAAGTTTAAAAGTATAAATCTTCAAGAAGACTGAATCTTTGTGTTAAAAGTTTTTCTCTAGTTTTCTCTCTCTCTCTCTCTCTCTCTCTCTCTCTCTCTTCCTTTTTCTGTTATCTAATAAAACTAAACTATGAAAAGAGAAATTAACTGCACCGAGAAAAAGAATAAAACAGTTTTGAGTATCATTGACATTCTATGTTATTCAGCATAGTATACTTAAAAGCAAAGAATAAAAAAGTGGACCAGTGTTGTTAACTTTATAATTTTTTTTTAATATATTCTATATATAATATACATAAGATACATAAGTATAATGTATATATATTATGATCATTTAAAAAATTCAATTGAAATTCATACATTTGTAAACCTTAAAAGCTATAAACTATTCAACAAAATTTCTACATACATTTATTTATTTTTTAAAACACAATATAATGGTAGCAATGTTTTTATTTATATTATTATTGTACGTCTATTTATTAAATTTTAGGTACTATTCATGAAATTCGAGAAATGTTACAGTATTTTTCAACCCGACATTAACAAGACTTTTCCTAAATAACTTGATCACAGAAATGTATGAGACTATTTTGTGTTTGTATTATAGCTACGTGTGTATATTCATATATATATGTGTGTGTGTGTGTGTGTGCGCGCGCGCGCGTGTGTGCATACATACGAAGTATCAATGAGCAAAAATTAATTTAAAAATTTTCAACAGTAAATGTGTTAACAACAAAAGTAATCAAAAAACTAAAGTATCGTAATAAAAATATTATATTTTTAAAAGATCTTTTAATACCTTATCACCGGAAATTTTATTTATTATAGTTCCTCATATTTTTTCAAATAGTAACAACTAGATATTTTGCTGAAGATAATTCTTTTACTTGCAAGATAGTAAATGCTTAGTGTAAAAAATATTTACTATTATTAATAATTTATGAATTTCGTGTTAAATCGTTGAAATACGTATTTTATTTTCTGTTTTATATTAATATTAAACAACCTTTCAGTACTTAAATTCTTAAATCTATAATTAAATACTATATATTAATGTCATGTTGTGCTTAATGTTATACATTCCACTCGTTTTTCATTTAAATTCTGTCGTAAAATTAGCAGCTTCCTAAAGGCACAAAATTTGGAAGATTGGAACTATAAATATATGTAATGCTTTTGAAATTAATATTAAAGAGAGTAAGTAGTTGCCATCTCTTAAATGAGATAAAAAAAAAAAAAAATTCGAAATGAATCCTACTTTTTTTTTATATTGTTTCAGGTTTTTCTTATAAAGATTATTTATATATTTTGGTATAATATATTTTTAATTAATTTGTAGCGCTTATTATTTTGAGTTTTTTTTTTTGATTATATTCATACATCACTTTTTAAACTTTCCACTTCCAATAAATATTCCTATTTAAAGATTGTATTGTGCATTAAAAAAATGTTATAATAAAATTATATATGTATAACAGACGAATATAAAAACAAAAAAAAATTGATAGAAAAAATAGGACTTATTTTTCTGTGTATATTAAGAATCAGAAATCTATTAACATGATATAGTCAATGAATATATATCTAAATACACAATTTATAAAAATATATGATCAATGGAGTACACGAAACTTTCCAGTAGTTTCTAATCATTTTAATCTAAATAATACACCTGGCTGAAGTCCTTTATTTGAATGGTCACAATTAATCCACGAACGTCTTTTATATGTCGTCGACATATTAATACACCACTAACGATCTCTCCTGAAAAAAAATCAATTAAAATTCATTAATTCATTCTAAAATAATTTTCTCGATACGTATTATCAAAAAATGAATGTGAATAAAGTAAGGTCAGCAACATTTAAATAAATCAGCCAAGCTTTCTAATACTTTATCCTTAAAACTTAAAGAAAAGATTGTATCGAACTTTCGATTAATATTTAAAGGAATAAAAATCGTTAACGTTTATAGTTTATATATATAATAAATATCGTGAATTTTGCATTAAAAAAAAGAATGAAAAAAACAAAAAATTAATTCAAATTTATATTTACTTTTTTATAATTAAGAAATAAAGCAGTTGTAAATACAATGAAAACATTCTTTTTTTTTTATATAAGAACCAATTATTCGTTACATTTCATAAAGATTTAATTCATTTACAATTTAATGAATTATTATTACGTCAATTGTATCTTGATTATATACTTACAATTATAATAATATTTAAATTGTATTATTTTATTTATTTAGGTATTATAAAGAAAACGTGTGCTATATTTTGATATAACGGATGGCCAAAATGAAAGATAAGAAAGAAAAGAATTACGAAAGCATCTATATTTTGTTAGCAATAAAAAATGTTTAAAATACCTTCTGTTATACTGATTGGTTCACTTAATGAGAATACAGTCTGTTTCCAATGAGTTGGTGCTGTATGTGGTCCTGTACTAAAATGAACTGGATTCTCTAAGTCGAAATAAATGTCAAAATAACCAATGATTGCTGTTAATGAGCCAGTTCGGTTAACAGTAAGATTAAATGGGGATGAGAAGTTTACACAATCAGTAGTTACTTTATAGAGATCAAACGATTGAATTTCAGCAACATTGGTTACTAAATCTTTAGGATTACAAAACTCGATACTTGGCTCTCGCACAACTTCGGCTTTCATACAGCTCATCTTGAAACCATACACATTTGACCAATAATCCACCAAATCAATATAACGTTCTAAAACAAAATGCATAAAGCAATTGTATGCCATCGAATGTATCATTTATAACTTTTAATATATAATATTGTTCGTGGTAACTTACTTGTATCTCCACTACCAACGAGACTAATTGTACATCTATTTGGTAAAAGCTTACCAGTCGACGAGAGATAATGGTCCCTTGCATATATCACTGAATCCAGCATACCTTCAAATAATAAAAAATATCCCATCCATTCGGATATAATCGCATCAACTTTATGAACATCCAATTTAATATCTTCCAGTCTTCCTTTTTTTAATGTTATAATATCAATCAAATTATTTTCTCTACAATATTGAAAATGTATATTAACGATTGCAATGAATTTGTTAATTTTTTTATCCAATAAACCAACCTTACTATATCCATGGCGTGATAAATAATATCTGATTGATCGACACTAATGACTTTTTTACAACCAGATTTTGCAGCAAACATTGAAAGAATTCCAGTACCGCAACCAACGTCAAGCATCACGCAGTCATTAAATAAATGTGAATTTGTCAGAAGTGCATCACGATAACTCTCCGTTCTTATTTTATCCTGCATTTAATGAAAAATAATTAAATAACATAATTTAAATTAAAATTATAATATATAAGTTGAGATCTACGCCAATTACTGTTAACATTTCATGATGAATAGCAAAATGACTGTATGTATTGAAATATCCTTGATCAGAATTTGAGCCAACATTCTGTATACATTTTTCTTTGGACTTAGAGAAATCGCTATCATCAAAGACTAATTTATGAGCTGCTTTAGTCATTTCTTCGATTTGCTAAAAATTTTTATTTAAACTACATAATTTTAACGACTCGTTATTAATTTAATTTTTTTTGTAACAGACCTGCTTAGCTAATAAGCATGCTAAATTTCGCTGTTCTAATTCGGCTTTTAAGGACTGTATTGTTTTTTCAAGCTCTGCAAGATGATTATCTGGTAATGCAACGTCCATAGTCTCGGAAGTAGTTGGATATTGATTTGAATTTGTTAATATATCCTCTAATTCATCCAAATCTGAAAAAACATTATCGATGAAAATTATCCTATTCATTAATCTAAATGTACTGTCCATTTAATACTATCTACCCAACATAAGCCAAGGATCATCTTGTAATATTGGTGTTAAATATTCATCGTGTTCCCATATCTTTATATTTAATTCGTTTAGTTCTTCCGGTGTAGCTTTTTTCTTCCTAATGAAGTTAATTAATTTTATATAGGAATATATGTCTAAAGCGTGTCTCATTTTAAACTTGGCAAAATTAAAATTGTGCGACGAGTCCAGATGTTTTAAGGCATCCGTGAAGTTATTGCAACAATTACTGCAGAAGAGGCACTTTATGACCTGTTTCTCATAATTCATCTCTTCCCAGTCATCGTCGCTTTCAGATTCACTTATGCCATGCATACGCACAGTATGATTCGAATACAAGTTTTGCGAACCTTTGAAAAGATTTTGAAAATATATAAGTTTATTAACAGTTCTTTGAAACACATATTTTACAGCAAAAGAAATAATAATAAATTTATAAAATAATTATACGTAGATAGTAGTAATACGAGCATGAGGAAAATAATATTTATTATTGTCAAGTGTATTTTTATTTTGTTTTGTTTTGTTATATCGATTAGGAAGGAAAATGTGTATATGGAACATGTGCACGCAAATGATATAGAATTTACAATATGTGTTGATTATTTACTTTGTACATTCTTTACTTTTTCTGTCATACTTAACAAATGAAATTATGATTAACTATTCTTATAAAAACTAAATTCAAATATGCACGTGTAGATCAATTCATTGAGAAGCCTCAGCACGTATTATTACAAAGTTCTCTGCCCCTTCATTCGCACTTTACCTCGGATAGTATATTTTATGGAATATTTGTTATTGGTATGTGAAAATATGCGCACGCGCATCCGCGATAATTCCATTTAATTCCAAAATTAAGTATCTACAGCATATAACTGTATGTATTACTTTAGTTTTATAGTTCTCTTAAATTACTTAATTTAGATATGCAATTTATTAACGTTAACAAATCCTGGATATTTGAAATTCTTAAGTGGCTTTTTTCTTTTTTTCTTTTTTTTTCTTTTATTATACCTAAAATTCATAATTCCAGAAAACTTAATTATAAATTTTTTTACATAATTATAAAATATTTTTCAGCCCTAGGTGCCGAAAATCCCACGACCAACGTGAATGTAAATTTACACAACGGGATCAATGGGAGTTTGCAGGTGGGAATATATAAATTGAAAATTCGTTTACCACTGTTTGAAAGTCATTTTATTAATAAATTCTTTAGAAATGAATGTGGACGTGGTATTGTCCTTTTTATTGTTTACATTGAATCAATCAATGTTTTATGTTTGGTAGACTTAATTTTGAATTCCATAATAGCTCTCAATAATTGTTTTAACTTTTCAAAATCCGACCTTCCTCGAATTTACGTGGGAAGCCACGCGAAGACAATTAATAGCGCCTCTATCGACTGACAGTAATACTTTCCGCGACAAATTTATAGAAATAAAACATTTTTATTAAGTATGCAAAGGTAAAATTTGAAGTTTCTTTTTGTGATTATTCTATAATAGCTGTAACCTATAATAATAAAAAATAATCAGTTTGATTTAAGGAATTGATAGGTGGATTGTCGTTCATGTGAAGTTGTCGGATTTGATATTACTGTAAATGATATCAAATATATAAAATAGGATAGTGAATTAAATAAGAAATTAATTAAATAAATTTAAAGCACTGTGCCTTTCATTAGAAATAATATTGAATTGTAAAACTATATTATTTATAAATTGAAAGAGCAGCAACTGCCTTTACATTAGTATGTATATCGTATTGTTTAACATTTTTATTTATCGAATTTACAACAAAATTATACAACTAATTAATACTAATTTATCTAGATCGTGATTTGATATAATGGTAACTGGTTCTACAGAGCATGGTATGCAAGCTGATGTAGTATTTGTTATTGAAAGCACAGCTACTAATGGTGCTTATCTAAATGATTTTAAAACAAATTATCTCATACCCACCTTGGAGTAAGCTTATAACATTTTATGTTAAGATTTGTTAATATTTTATTTGACAATATTTGATGGCATTCGTTACAGGTATTTTAGCCAGGGTGGCATCGAAGATCGAGAATTTGCATCAGAAGTATGTGATTTTTCAACATTTTTGATTAACTTTTATTAAAAATATAAATAACATTTTGTTATTTATAAATAACACAACAAAACTATAAATAATATTTTGTTCTATTAACTTTTCATTCTTTACAGACTAGTTTAACGCTTTATGGAATTGTTGTTTATCATGCAGCAGACTGTCTACTATTACCTTTTACAAGAGCATTCGGCCCTTTTTCTAACCCACATAAATTATTACTTACTTTAGAAAAACTTGAGTTAGTATATCTTATCATTGACATACGAGTCATTCATTAATATTTTAATCATTTTATATTGATTTTTTTACATAGAATGATTGGTGGAAAAGGAGAATCCCATGCACATATTGGAGAAGGACTTGCAACGGCTCTTCATTGTTTTAAAGATTTGCAAGTGCGAAGAGAACCGAATGTAGCATCGCAAAAGCATTGTATTTTAGTATGTAATTCGCCGCCGTATCAAATTGACGTTCAAGAATCCTGTACGTTTTATGGATATTCTGTTGAGCAGCTGGCAGGTGTTTTTCAAGAGGTAGAAATAATTCAATTCATTATTTTTTTGAATATCAAATAATTATTGATTACATAACGTTTCCCTTGAAACTTGAATTTAAAGGATAAAATTTTTATTAAAATTCATATATTTTACATTATATTATATTTAAAAGTTGTACTTTATATTTATCATTTAAATATTTAAAATACTGATATTTAGTATTGCACGAAACTACTTTATAAAAGATTTGATGGTTAAACGTTAATGATTTTTCAGAGAAACATCAGTCTGTCGATATTGTCACCAAGAAAAATTTCGGCACTGTTCAAGCTGTTTGAGAAGGCTGGTGGTGATCTCCAATCATCACAGACAAAGAACTACGCCAAAGATCCGCGTCACCTTGTGCTGTTGCGCAATTACAATTTGAAAGAAAGCCCGGTTAGTCCGACGTCGGCCGCTGCTGCAGCAGCCGCTGTTACGGGGACGCCAAGCGCAGCTCAAATAGCCCTTAGCCCTCTGCAAAGTAATGACAGTCCCAATCCCAATCAAACACCCCAAAGTATCGTTGTCGCACAATCCGTCACACAAGCACAACAGGGCCCACCCGCCTCCTTCCGCAGTCAAACCACACCTCAGAACATAAACTCTGTGCATCAACAACAAGCAGTTAATCAGCAACAACAACAACAACAACAACAACAACAACAACAACAACAACAACAACAATCTATGAACGCATCAATGGGCGGCAGACCGCAATTCAATCCGCAAATTTCAGCTCCGCCGAACTATCATCCGGCGGCTATGGGTGCCAGGGCTCCGCATCCCAGAGCATGGATGAGACCACCCTTCATGGGCCCTGGGCCCAATGCTGGTCCAGCTGCCGCGGCTCCGCCGCCTCCTACTAGCAGTCAAAGCAGTGCCCTGATTGCCCAATTGTCCCAACCACCTTCCGCAATGGGTCTCAATGTGCAGCCTTTCACCCAAAGAATGGAAGGTAATAAATTCTCATTCGCAAATTACCTCTCAGTATCGATAAATATTTATTACATTTTATCCTGCTTTATGTTTATGTTTTTTCTATTTAATTGTAAATCTTTATGAAATGAACGAACTTAATTAATAACAACTTGTCAATCATGTTACAGTTTGTTGTTACAGCTTACATTTGATAGTATGTAAGAAAAATATTTATATATTCATTGTTTTATTAAATATTCGTTATATTAAATATTCATTATATTACTAATACATTTTTTTTTATACTTAGTGCTATAGTAAATAATTATCGTTTTAATTTTATATTTTTCTTATAAAAAATATTTAAATTTTAAAGTGTATTTTAAATATAGCATTGTATATAGTAATGTGTGTGCGCGTGCGTGCGTGTGTGTAGATAGATATTTTCAAAACTATAAATTTAATAAAATTCAAATAGCACTGAACGTATTATTACAAAAAATGTAATTAATTACTCAAAGTAGGTCCTATCGAATGTGAATTTATGTAATTAAGTAAAAATACTCAATCCTTGTAAATCATTTTTTTTTCAAATATTTCATTTGTTAATTTAAATAAACTTTCGATCAAATTTAGGAGCCCCTAATGCTGCAATGGCAGCAAATTCGCAACAATCTCAGCAACAGCAGCAACAGCAACAACAATTAAGTCAGCACCAACAGCAATTAAGACTGAATATGCAGCAGTTACAGCAACAGCAGCAACAAAATGCTATTCAACAACAAAATGCACAACAAGCATCAATGGGTATGCAAGGCCAAGCTGCACCAAGCCAAGCTGGTCCTCAACTCAATGTTTCTGGTGTAAATCAGCCAATGGCATCACAAGTTCCACAAACTGTCACTGCATCTCAAGCATCATCTGCTCAAGCTGCTTCTGCCGCAACTCAAATGAGTCACGCTCAGCAGGTTTTTGATAAATTGCATAAAGTGTTTCTTCTAAGATTTCATTAATATACTTATAGATATATGTCAAATAGGGTAATAGTACTGGTGGGCCTGTGAATCAACCCATGTTAAATGCAGATCGTACAGTAATTTGGAAAGGCATGCTCGAATGGGTAGAAAAAAGTAAGAATACCAATGATGCCCAGAAACAAACCTGGCAAGTACCTTGTCAAGTTTCAGCAACGGCAAAAGATGGAGAACCAGAAGTGTAAGATTAAACCGATTTCATTACTCTATTTTATTTAAAATTTTGTATATTTATGTTAAGCGATTCAAATGACTTATTTCTTGTTTTATTAATAGTAAAGCAGAATCGTGGCCAATGAAGCTGATTATGCAGCTTATGCCAAAAATGTTAATAGGAAATATTGGACAAGCTTATTTAAAAAATTCTAAATCAGTTGTATTTTATCCATCAACTTGCGACGCCCTTGAATCATTGATAAAAGTCATGTCAAATGGCTTTGTAAGTTAAATATTTATCAAGTTTATTTGTTAAATGATTATCAAGTTTTAAGCATTTTAATTAAAGCCTTATATTTATTGCAGGCAGGATGTGTCCATTTTACATCCACACCTACGTGTAATATTAAAGTATTGTTATTGTTGTATACAGCCGAGAAACGAACTTTTATAGGTTTTATACCAAATGATCAACAGGCTTTTGTCGATCGATTAAGAAAAGTAATTCAACAACAAAAAAGTACACATGCAATGATTCGACAAGGTCCAGTTACTTTAAGGGTTTGTTATAATATTTTATTAATTTTTTTTTTTGTTAACAAATGGCAAATAACAATATTTTAATCACAATATGTATTAATTTATATGTAGCCAGCTGGACCAGGAACTGGCCCTGGTGGTGTTGGTACAAATACAATGCCCGGAGGTGTGCCAAATACTGCTGGTATCTCTCAGAGTGGTATTTTAATGTCACAGACTAACACAATGACCATGGGTGGAGGTCAAATTACACAGAATGTTATGTCAAATAATGGTCTTCCACAACAGCCCATGGCTCCCACAACTGTACAGCAGAATCAGCTCAACATTCAGACGGTCGGTCTTGCGGCAGCTGGAGGAGGACCACAGGGTCAAATCAACACTGGAGGAGGTGGCATGATTGGACAGCAGCAACAAATGGAAATGGCTCGACAACAAAATTTACTCAAGATACACCAACTGCAACAGACACTAGAAGCAGCCCAGCAGCAGGAGGCGCAGTATAAGTCTCAAGAGGCACAGTATAAATCTCAAATGGAAGTTGTTGGCAACGTAACTCCATTATTATTACAATTACTTTTAATTTATTGAATCAAAAAAATTAAAGATTGTATTTCAAATTTTAGATACAGCAAAATCTTGAGCATGCACAAGCCCAAGAAATGCAATATAAGCAGCTAGAGGTCTGTAGCATTATAGTATATATTTGGAGAATCATTAAAACTTAGATATAAATTTGATTTTGGTTATAGCAAGCTCAACAAGCTCAAAGGGGCTTGAATCCTGGACCGGGAATGCAGGGACCGCAGCAGGCCAATGCACAGCGTATGATGAGACCAGTATTGAATAACGCACTTGGATTGCGACATTTGTTGCAACAGGTAGAAGTAGTTTTATTATATTATTTAAGCACTTATTTTTATAAACAATCATTATTGGCTTAAGGATAATTTATATTTATAATAGATTTTCCAAATTTGTTTAGCAACAACAACAACCTCAATATCGACAAGTTCTTGGAATGCAGCAACAGATGGTTGGTCCTCGTGGTCAAATGGCTCCAAGGCCAATGGCGCCTGGCAATCCCCAAAATCAACAATTTGATGAAGTTTCCAATTACGATTTTCTTGGTTAAAAAAATTTATTCTATATTTAATAATGTAATTTAAAAAAAAAACAAAACAAAACAAAACAACAGTTTTATTTACATAAAAATAATTTTTTTTTTATCACATATAAAGTAATCTTAATAATTTTCTTTAAAATTTGTACATACGAATACAACAAAATTTTAAAACAAATTTAATTTTTATAAAGCATATAATCTCGTAACTGATAGAAAATATAGAGTTTATATATTTTTATGTATGCTTATTATTTATTTTCTTAAATTAACAAGTTGTTAGCTTAATGCATTATTATTGTAATACGATCAGTGTGCATAATCTTTTTATCAATTTCAACACCAATTTATACGTGTGTATATATATATATATATATATATATATATATATATATATTTTTATATTAACGAAGTAATGAAATTGGATTGGTTCTATATTAAATTTCTAAAAAATACAATATCACATATTCAAAATTAAACAATGAAGTTACATGTATGCATATGCATTAACATTTTATAATTTAAAATGGAGCTTCTGGTATATTAAACTTAAACATATATTTGCATTGCTGCGATGTTGAAAAAATAAAAGTATAAGCATTTGGTCTATTATAATATAGTTATTTTATTTAACATTAATTTATTTCATTGTTAAAAATTAAATTTATTTAGTATGTACTGCTTTTCTTACATTATTTATAACGATTGAGCATGTATTTGGGTAAAAATATTCATATCTTAATATTATCGCACTATCTGAGAAGTTATAATTTCGTAAATATTTTTTAACATTTATATAGTTTATAATATCTTTAGCCATCAAATTGCTAAACAAAATTTGGTTGTAAAGTTTTTAAACAAATTAAAATAAAGATCAGGTTTTTAAATTCAAATCCAAATTTTAAATTCAACAACAATTCAAATTGTTGTGCCATAAATTATAAAGTGCATTTTAATTAAAAATTTCGCTATAAATTATTTAATGAAATAAATTTATTAAAATTGTAAATGCGGCGATAGATATTTCGCGCAACCATAATACATATATAACTTTAAATTATTTTATTACTTAATACCATTGCAATTACTTCTGCGCTAATTTTATATTTGTTAATTGAATAAATTATCCCTCCAAAAATTAATATACATTTACTTAATATGACGGATTCTGAATAAATTTGACATCGTTACCTTGTTTTATTATAACTTATTAAATGAACTTATGGAATATAAATTCCATGTAAAATTTGTAGTTTTTTTGCACATATTTAACTATCCATGGATCCAGAAATGAGCATATAAAGGATCGATGGATAATGATATACTCTTTGTATAATAATACCTTAGTTCTTATAATAGATAAGTAAAATTGTATTTATAGTTCCATATTTTTCTACAATGCTAATCAACAAAATTAATTTAAGTAAAAATTAGTTTATGCGATTAGTAATAGAAAATATAAATACTGCTTTTATAAATATGTATAAAATTAGTTATTAAATCAAATTCAAGTAAGAAACACTGTTGTTCTTATACATTCAATATAAGAAATATATTCGTAACTTATCCATAACAGATTAAAAATCTTATTATCAGCTTTAAAATTCAGTAAAAAAAGATATGATTTTGTTTTTAAGTAAAATTATTTATTAACAAAATTAATATAAAGCTTGCAACTATAATGCTAGTAAGGTGATGGTAAAACTTATGCTGATGAGCTTTGTTTTTTATCCCTCTAAAGTGCGTTGAAAGTTACATCAATAGAGCGCGATTATGCACCGAATTCATCATCATCATATATGAAAAGCGTTCCATATCAATGTATACACATTTTCATTTGCTTTACTTACTCGTACACTTTTCCGTCCTCTTTCCTTAATTAGTACAGTATCCCCCACTCGCCATTAGTCTCTCGAGACTCTACGATTGGTTCATGTAAAACCATTAGGCTCGTAGCTATTGATACTTATTCGCAATTTATTCTCCTTGTAATGATTTGATCGGTAATTTTCCTTTTAATGTCCATGGCGCTTTGGTTGTTAGATAAGAGTTGTAGACATGTGAAAGAAACGGTAGGCACTATTGTAGAAATAAAATTTAGTGGTATTTAAAATATTAAAAAAAAAAAAAAAAAAACCAAGAAAAAGGCAAACAGAAGAGGGAAAAATAAATCAGAGATTCATTATTTGATAAAGTACCGATGGTTAACATTATGAATAAATGAGTAGAAAGATAATTCAAGGACGCGAAATTTTGACACTCGTGCTTTTACCATTTTACAATTTTATAATCATCACGAATAATTATTTGCTTGGTGATACTTGATTCTGCGCAGTGACAACCTCGTGCGAATTTCACATGATATGCCCACTTATTTGAATAAAAATAGGATTTCTGAGGTACAATGAGTGCGAATATCAACGCAATTTTACGTGGTTGATACTTGTCTTGCCCCGATAGTCCTATTTTATCAAAAGTAGCGCGCACGTGAGATACAATCGGGACGAGGCTGCCATTGCGCAGAATCAAATATCAGGTTGATGCGATCTAGTCAGAATTACAGGCAGAAGTCTGAACTCGCGTCGTCTCGGTGAGTGTGTGAGTGTAAGACAACGGACGACCATCACTATTTTCCCTCGCAAATCCATGAGATTCCTCCGTCGGTAATCGCTACGTTTTTACGTGCATTGGAACGTTCCCAATTGATATTTATCTACATACAACGAGGAGTAAATTAAGAATTTGGTAATGCGAAAAACTGACGTAAGCTGTGTTTATCTTGGTAAACGCTCGTTAACAACCGTTAGAGCTGCCGCCTCGTCGCCCTGCTCTGACACCAGCTCGCATCGATAGGTAACGAGAGAAAACTGTCTGGCCTAAGGAAAACAGCATTCCGCAATGCCGGGGGAAAATTGCTTGGTCTGCGCGAGCGACGAGGGTATTTTCCTGGACGTTCTTGATCAGCCAACATTGCGAGTTAAAGCAAAGAATTGCCGGCTTGATAAGGTAAGTAAAATAACGCTGATGAGCTTTGGTGACTTTGTAGGTTAAGACACGATCTCCGTATTGGAAGGGGAAAGACATCAACCCAAGATGTATGTACTACGCCGGTCATTATAAAATTGAAGAGGGAGCTAAATAAAACCATCAGAATACCCGATCGTTTCTCGTAATATTAGTATTTACGGTCAAATCCACCTTTTTATCAATAATGGGATTATTTTACTATTTTATATAACGGTACACCAGAGTTATTGTGATATTGTATAATTCTGTATGTGTTTCTCATGCATATATGCACACACACACACACACACACACATATATATATATATATATATATGCATATGCATAAATATATACACACAATATGTATTTTTCTTGCATTTTTTATTTTTCTAGTTTTTCATCAGAACATTTTTACTAAAAGCAAGTAATCTTCGACGTTGTGTTGAACATTTTTTTTTTAAGATAAATTATTCGCTAGGTTAAATGTAATATTACTTATGTGTACAGCGTAGATTTATAACTGCATATTAGTTGCGTTTACTGGAACAAAAATAAATGCATTTGCATTTCATTCGATGGCAATAGAAATTAATTGTAAACGAAATTATAAACCTAAAGCCTGTTTTTTTTTTTTGAGTAAGGAATGTAATGGGTTTTCTTTTTTTTCAAGCTCAAAAACTTAGAAGACATAATAGAATATTTTTAGTAATTTATAAAACAGTATGACGTCAATGAAATATGTAATAGTGTCATGTTGTTTTGGTTTGTTATTTAGTTGTCGATAGCTTTGCCTCTTAACAAGTTTTGTGCTGAATCGATTAACCTTTTCAAAATTGCAAATATTCAAAATAAATGTAAATGTTTAATATGATAAGTTCTATAGGGTTATATTCCAACAGAAATGTGCAATATCGCATCTATTACGAAAAAAAAATATCGATAATGTAAATAATAACGCCTGCTGCTTTTCTTCTACACCTATGCGCTTACAATTATAACCTGCCTTTGGTAATTTTATCTCCTTATGTGCTTTCGTAACATCGATGTAACATTAACTTAATAAAAAATAATAATGATAATAGATAAGTAATATAAAAATACAATAAAAAAAAACTCCCGAAAACGCTGTCACTGTAGATAAAACGTAATATAAGAGGAGCGAGTTTGTTTATTTAGACAATTTTCGGCTTTTATTTTTTACTTTCCAATTGCAGTTTTTTTTTTTTTTTTGTACAAAGATATGAAAAAGTCTAATAATGTCTCGTGTATGTAATTTCATACGCGTATTTTCAGATAATAGAACGATAAGGTTCACGATTAATAGGAATAATCGATGTAACGTCTTTAAAAGTAACCGGCGTAGTGAAAGAAAAATTAACATCTTACGATGCACGAATGATAAAAACGATAAATTAATGTCGCCTCTGCATTATAACTCACTTATGATAATATATATATATATATATATATATATATATACACATATATATAATTTTAATCGCGACGATTCCAGCCTAATTCCTCGCAAACTCACAGATCTTGTGTTATTTGAGTGCTTGTTGAATAATTTTCGTCTTCCAAAATAAAAAAAAAGAAAGAGAAAAAAAAACTACAATTGTAGGCACAGCTTTCGAAATGTGAGCCCGATGGTAGCGCCACCGAGTCGCTCTTCTATGCTCATAATGCATTAGTACGGATGCACATAGGAGAAAAGCGGAGGAGAGTGGCGATTTAGCAGCGGCCGAGTGCCGATACGTCATATAAAACCGTGTAGTCGGATGCGCGGGTGCGTGCGTCGTGCGTGCGTGCGTGCATGGATGGATGCATGCATGCATGTGAACTCGGGCGATCGCTTCCATGACGCGAGTAGAGGCGAACTCGTTTGTTTCAATGTGTGCGCCGAGCGCAGCTTGAGTATTGCTGGGGTACGAGTTACTCGAGAGGGAGAGATTCGGAGCTTCGGCTTAAACTTTTAATCTCTCGCTTAAATTATATACGGACCAATAGAAGGACCTAGGAGGAGACCGAGTTATGTTTTCTTAAGAAAGACAGGTGGGCTGTATACGACAAAATACCGGTTGCGTTTCACAGTAAAGTTCTCGGCGCTTTTCGAATCTTTACAGAATCGGCAAATTCTCTGTGTACATATCTCTCCCCCTTGATTATTGTTTTTCAATTCGTTGAATTTATCATTATGTTACTTTTTTGTTTATGGGAAGTGGAATTGTTGTTTACTAGCATAGGATTTCGCATGTTTGTTATTTCTCGGTTAGGATTATCAAATCCTTAGCAATGTTAATGTCATTTCACAATGGTATTGTTGGTGCTTTTCTCCTTTAATGCTTTTAATGCTTGCAAATGTATGTAATTTACATTTTAATAAATAATTAAAGATAATCGAAATATTATTATATTTTGAAATTAATTTGTAAATTATTTTTTCATGTGTATTACTTTTTCAAAAGAATTATTTTAATAATGCTTGGGGTCATTAAAATGATGATTACATTAATGTTTATAATTTTTTTGTTTTATTTTCAGGTATCGGAGGATGGTCCATCGACGAAAGTATGTTATAAATGTGCATTTGAAATAGAACAATGTAATATTTTTGTTGAGAAAATTAAAAAGGCTAATAAGATACAGAACTCCAGAAAAAGCTGCTGCATCTTTTGTTTAGATGCATACAATAAAGAAATATTCTTTGATCTAACCAAACAAAAGTTTGGAGTAAATAACCTCATTCAAAGAATACAAGATCTTTTTCCCGATGAAGTGAGTCATTTTTACTTACAAATTATAAGTTTATATTAAACTCATATATATATATATATATATATATAGACTTATTAAAAACATATTTATTGCAGTTAAAATATAAGGAACTTCAGAGACATTTAATTTGTTTATCGTGTCGATATTGCGTGGATTTATTAATTGATTTAAGAAATTTATCAGATGAAATACCTGCTAAATTAAAAACCATAATACAAAATGGCATTGATCCAGCTGATCTTCCAAAGGTACATTACCGTTATGATTGTTTTAAAGGAAAGATAGCAATTTTTGTTTTGTTTTTTTCCCAAATGTAATTATATACTTTATATATACTTTATATATAACTTTGTATAATTTTGTACATTTCAAATCTATTTGCACTTCACAGAAAATATTAATTTATATATGATATACATTTTTTCTTAGTACCTCAATATTGTATTTATATTTTTTATTTGCAAGATAAATTTATGTTTTAGACAAAAACATCAATTGTAAATCGCAAGACTACTTTTATCCAGTCATCGAACTTAGATCTAAATACACCATCGGACACGGATAGCGATTCTTCTGTCATAATGAGTAATAGAAAAAGGAAAAATAAAGTTAATAAGACAATAGTATCAAGATCACAACGTAAATGTGAACAATGTAAAATAGAAGTTAAAAGTGGAGTAGATATGTATAAGATATATCGAACAGGGGTAACTGTTTGTAAACAATGTTGGCTTACTATAGACCCTGGTAAAGTCAAGACATCATCTAAAAAGCGTAAAAAGTTCGATTATTCGGGAACAAAATTGTGTTCTGTACTCTTAGAAGATGTATATCAAAAAAATTCATATGAGAGAGAATATAAAATAGAAAAAGATAATAAAGGTAATACTGTATTCATAGTAACTGACGATAGTGAAAGTGAAAGTAGAACCAAACGTAAAGTAAATAAAATCAAATCAAATGATATAAATAATAAGCAGGATGTAAGTAAAGAAGTTGTACATGATATAGAAATTAAAAAAGTGAAGTCCGTTAGAGGAGGCAGAAGAAAGGAAGACGTTGAGAAGAGTATGCAAGAAACTGTTGATAATAAGCCAACTAGATTGGGTAATAGAAGAAAAGAATCAGAGCCAAGTTTACAAGAAGTCGAAGTAAAGTCTACTAGAAGTAGGCGACATAAAGATTCAGAACAAAGCGTAAGAGAGGAAAGTGAATTAAAATCCATAAAGTCAAGTATAAGAAGAAAGGACTCGGAAGAGAGTATACATGAAGACGGTGAAGATAAATTTACTAAAGACTATGGTAGTTTAAAGGATGATGAACAAAGTATTCACGATAATACGGAGTTTAAGAGTACAAAAATGATTAGAAGGAGAAAAGAATCTGAAGAAAGTTCACAAGATATCGAAATCCGATTGACTAGATCTTCCCAGAGTAGAAAAGATTCAGAACAAAGTATTCAAGAAGTTTTGGAAGTTAAGCCAGTGTCAAAATCATTTAGGCAGAGAAAAGAATCTGATCATAGTTCGCAAGAATTTGAGAGAAAAGCAAATAAAAGTAATAAAAATAGAGATTCTGAACATAGCTCGCAAGATGGTATGGAAATTATTAATGCAAGGGGGTTCAGAAGAAGGAAGGAGTCTGACCAGAGTATACAAGAAGACATCGAAGTTAATGTAGACATTGATAGTGATAGTGCTCCAGTTTCAAAGAAAGCAAAAACATCCAGTCCAAAAGTTGAGTCAATGCCAAAGCATATTCAGTCAAATATAAACAACCAAAATAGTGCTGCATCTGAAATTGTATTTACACGCAAACGAGGCAGAAGTAGTTCTTTAGAATCAACTGATAGTGTTCGAAAATCTTCCAGGTCTGCAAGGAAAAATACATTGGAATTAGAAGAAATAATAGAAATTGATGTCGATGATTCAAATTCGTTTAAAATACAAAAGGAGAATGTGTCGTTAAACGAGGAACTAATGAATAAAGGTATATTAATACAAGAATCAAAAAGAAATCGAACAGAAAGAGCAATCTCATATGATAATCATAGTGATGTGGAGTCGAATGCATCCGATAGAAAAGTAAGTTCAAAAAGATCTAGTTCTGTATCGAGTAAAGAATCGACTCCAGTGTTACAATTTAAAGCACCTCATAATAAGGATAATCAGGAAAATTTAGAATCTTTAAAATTTACTTTGAAAGAAACAAAATCCAATAGATTTGTAAAAATTCAAAAATTCGAAATTGGAAAATCTGATGATGTAGAATCATTAAAATCTATCGAAGTTGATACTTCAGAGTCTGAAGAAATTGATGTTTTGAAGTCTACTGATGAAGAAACGAAAGATGATACTTTGAAAGTATTAATGGAAGAAAAAGATAAATCAAAATCACCTATTTTAGAAGAAGACGATGTAAAATTGGACAAGGTGGCAATAAGACTCATAGATGATGATATGCTTACATCAGTTGACGAAGATAATTCAAAGTCTACGGAAGAAAATATTGATATAACAACAAACGATATTTTTAATAAAATTCAAAGTGATATAAGCGAAAAGAATTTAATGTTTAATACTAATGACTTACATAAAATAGATCACAGAAGAGATTATAAATCAGTCAAACAAAATATCATAGATTATGAAAATGAAAAATATTTGCAAAAATCGGAAAATGAATCTATCGAGGAAAATATAATTATAACAAACATCGATAATGTTAAAAAAGACATGGTTGAAGAAATTTATAATGATATCGAAAAGGACATTGTTGCATCGGATATAAATGATATTGAAACAAATGTTAGTGAAGATTACAGTGATCACAGTATGCCTGAATCGTTAAAAGATAAGTATATATCAAGTAAACAATTACTTTCATATAAATTCAAATCTCGAAAGTCTAAATTTTCTTCAAATAAAAAATCTAGAAAGTCTAAAAATAAAGATTCTTCGGATGATATTATTGTTTACGATTCATCAGATTCAGAAGTTACTAAATTTTCAGAACAAGTAAATATAACTTATACTTGTACAATATGTGATAAAATATATGAAAATAAGTTTATTGGCCTTCAGCATGAATTAACACACATGAAGACTTTAGAAATAAAGTTAAAGAAAGTTCAAATACCTAATCCAAATAAATCTTTCAACGAATCTGATATCGAGTTACAAATTAGTTCGAAGGATAATACTTTTCACTCTGATTCGACGGACGAGGTATTAGCAATAGATCAGAATGAAGAAAAAAATGAAAATATAATAAAAATTAAAGAACAAATATTGAAAGGTGAAAAACACGAAAATAATATAGATAATAATAAGAAGGAAGAAGCTATTGATGAACAAATCATAAAAGTATCCAGCTTAACAAATATTAATATAGACACGACTCAAAATAATCATAATGAAACGAGTAATACATTAAACGAAGTTGAGGAAAGTATCGAAAGAACCAGAATAGAAAAAGAAACAAAAATTAATGACATTGATGAAGAGAAAGTTGAATTAATAAAAAGTGTACAAGGCAATGAAGTAGAAGACATTAGTAAACAACCGATAAGAAAATTATCAAAAAAAAGCGAAGCTAAAAGTAAAAGTGACAAAAAATCTAGAGGGAAAAGAAAAATCATAAATGAAAATGTTGAGCTTGAACGAGAAATGACAAGCGCAGTTGAAATTCAGTCTGATAAAATTGCAGAGGCTGTTCAAGAAACTCTCAATGACATGGCAGAATTACATGTAAAAATACAAGAATCCAACCCTGTAAAGGTACCTGAATTAAATAAAATATTAAATAGTGATGAATCGGAAATTGAAAAGAAGAATGAAATTACAGAGTTGGAAACTATTAATGAAGATAAAAATGAGAATCCAATTATGCAGTTGACTGAGAAAAAAGAGTGCGGTAGCACTATGGAATGTGATGATGCTATTCAAAGAGAAATAATGCAGTCTGAAAAGGTTATATGCGAAACGGTTAATGAAGGACGAGAAATTGTACATGAAATGGAAAGTTCAAGTACCGATGTATTAAACGAATCATTTAAAGAGGCAGCGGTGGACCTTGAAGTGAAAGTTATGAAAGAACCGTATGATGAAATTATAGATAAGTCGAAAAAAGTAGAGGACGATGAAGCGGAATCGATCAAAGACGTAGCTAACTTAGATAGTCAAATAGTCGATATTATAGCAGACAATGTCGAGTGTAAATTATCAAAATCAAATGGCACTGTTGAGATAGAGGAAGCAGTGGATTTGAATGGGAGCGACCGTGAGAACGAATGTATCATCGATTCTCCGACAGATGTAAATGTTGAGTCCGGAACTGAAATCGACAATGCAATGTTGAATAGGCTGAGCGTAGAAAAGGACGATATTTGCTTAGGACAAGATAATAACGAGACAGTTGGAGTAACTAACGAAGCCGATGGTAATAACACCGAGGACGAAGAAGCCTTGGCTCAAGAAAGTTTAGAAGAATTAATGCAGCGTGGTGGACTTCAAATAATTGACGAACTCGCCGAATCAGTGACAGACGGCGACGAGGAAAGTGAGAAAGATGTGAATTTAAGTTCGGAGAAAGAGAATGTCACGGAGAAGGAGATTGAAATTGATAACGAGTTACAGATTAAAATATCTGACGCCGAGTGTACAGAAATCCTGGAAATCAGCAACAAATCATTATCCAAACAAAAGGAAGTCGATAACGGGGTATTAGGCGAGAATCAAATTATCCAAGATGTTGACGTGGTCGAGGAGGTAATAAACGACGATGAGCAACCCCATGGAAACGTCGTGCAGGAGGTCGAGGTCGAAAGCAACGGTAATTGTGTAAACGTAGCTAATAATGTCGTAAGTCAAGCTTTAACCGACGTCTTCAATATGGCAACTGTCGACATTTCAAAGCGTTTGGATTTACAAACCGATCCGATTTCCGACGAGGAAACGGAAGTAATACCGGAGACGGTTGAAAATATATCGAGAGAGATTCGCAACAGTCAAGACATGCCTTCCCTCGACCCTATTGATGAAATTAATGACGATTAATAACTGTCATTTGAAAAAAAAAACAAACAAAAAAAGACAAACAAAAAAAAACAAACAAAAAAAACTAGTCTGAATCGTATAATGAAAATTCGTTTTTGTATTTTGATTTTTCTTTTATTTATTTTTGTAATCCCTTAAACAAATGTTGACATTCCTATTTTGGACTTCAATTTCAACTCCTTGTTTATTTTACTATTGCTTTATCAGTTATTTCATACATTCACAAATATCATTTATTAACAATACAATAATTACATTATACTTAATTATTTTTATTTTATAATCTTGGTATTAATATAATGCAGAGCTCGATTGAATTTCAATGTACTATATATGCAATTATATTTATCAATTAAATTTTTAAAACCATTTGATCGTCGATTAATGCTAGTTGTCGTTTATGATTTCTACGACTGACGGTATTTTATTCAATCGATAATTTTAACATTAAGCAAATAATGTAACTCAAGAAAAAATTTAAGCACGATAAATATTTGAGTTTGATTGAATGACAGAGACAAAAAGAAAGAAAAAAAAACCTGTGAACTTTCACGTGCTTTAAATTACGTTTGTAAATAGCAAGAATATACATTACATATAAATAAATATACATACTCTTTGGATACTTAAAGTAGAAATTAAGTATCTGTAAAAAAGAAAAAAAAGCGTTTTACTTCGTTCCTTAAAAAATATGATGCGATCAAATTTTTTTATGTGTACAGTAAGATACGGAAATTCACTTTGTTTAAGAATATTCCTTTTTGTAAATATACACATACTGATAATATAAATGTGAAAATTTAATACTAGTGACGAAGAGTTTTAAATTCGATGATTTATAAAATAATAATAATAATAATAATAATAATAATAGTAGTAGTAGTTGTAGTAGTATTAATGATAATAATAATAATAATAACAACAACAACAACATCAACAACAATAACAACAATAATAATAGTAATGATAATAATAATTATAATAATTGTTATTTATTACTTAAACATTGGGAATAAAATTTAGTGTATAGGGGATATATGAATTTAAAATTTTGTAATTTTGTCAGTGATTAGCAATGCATCGTGTTACAATTAACAATTTGTTTTTAGATAAAATTAGACTTTTATTGGTTAAATATTGGTTTAAAAGTTAATCTCGATAGTTCAGAATAACACTTGAATATAAAAATAAAATTTTTAAACTCCAACGATATATTATACATTTTTTATGAACTTCGATAAATTCTAATATAAATTTTAACTATAAAATAAGCACTTAAATTGTATAGGTATAAAAGCCAAAAAAACAAAAGCATAAGAAAAAGCCGAGAATAAATACTCAAATGTAGAGTGTGAGTTAAATTTTTATCTGCAGCTTTTCAGCTCATCAAAAGAAAATCGAATACTTTATCCTAAATATTGTAGTGCGATTATTATCTGGGCCATCCATCCAATATTTTTCTAATAAAAAGCAATATTCTCATGACTGATTCTATTTTTCTTGACGCTCAAGTCGTTCACCACCATTTAGTATCCCAATAATAATTCGATAAAGTGCCTCAAACATATTGAATCTCCATTAATTTTGCGAAATCTATTTATTGATACCATAAAAACATACTATAAACAAATGTATTGTATAATTTTTTTTTTAATTTCGCACTTTATTTTCCAGTTGTTTGTTTCGATTTTCCGGCGCAGTGTTAGTCTAATATCGGACTTATCGACACCCGCACCCCAAGGTGTCGAGTGAGAAAGGAGAGAAAGAGAGGCGAATAGGAGTGAGAGAGAGAGAAAGAGAGATCTTCGAGATCTTCGTGTGCGTTAACCTTACGGTCGATTTCTCCCCTACGAGCCATGCCAGGGATACAGCCGGGAAGAAACGCGTCATCGTCTTTTGTCGTAAAAGATCTTACGATTACATTTCGAACTCCACGGATGTGTCGTCGTCTCCTTGAGTTTCAGGCCGAACGAAATATTGAATATTCGGCGCGTGTACGTACAATGTATGATAAAATAAAAAAGTAAAGTACATGTAGTAGATTTATATCAGAATAGCTCGACAACATTGCAAAAGAAAGCGTTCGTTTATATTTTCAAGAGATTTCTTTCGTTTGGATTAATTTTGTTGAAAGAAGTCGTGCCTCATAGTAACGATTCATTTAATTGAGCCTATTTTGACAATTAGCAATTCAATTAATTCTTAACTAAAATGTAATGTGATTTTATGAAACAAAAAAAGAAAGAAAAAAAGAAAAAAAAGTGTAATACAAAACAGATATTTACTTATTGTTATAATGTAAATTGTAGCCTATGCTACTATTAAATTGATTATATTAAAGCTGTCCGGGCAAAAGTGTTAGTAAAAAAATTAATTACTTTATTGTAAAAACATTTTTAAACCGATAAATTACTATATAAATATATAAATATATATACACGTATACACACATACACGCACGCGCGCACACATACATACATACATACATACATACATATATACATATATATACTGTTGATTATCAAATTTATGATACTTATTCTTAAATTATGAATTATCGGATTAATCAAGTATAGAGAAATATTTTCTTAACGTCTCAAACACGAAGACACATTAGATTTAAATATTATAAATAATTATGACAAAAGTTATGCTTTCTTTAGTCAGTAATCTCGTAGAATGATTAATGATGATGAATAATTGTAAATCTATTATATATTATATATATATATATATATATATATATATATATAGCGGCTTCCCGACAAATCTAAACAAAAGTAAACCCATGAAAATTCTAACGAGAGCCACTAAAATTAATTGGGGGAAAAAATTTGGTTTCCCATTCTTATGAATAACGTACTTTTGTCAGGCATCGGCTTTTCCTCAAAGGGTTCACCGCGATCCTTCCAATTCAAGATTTGCAATGTTGCATCGACGTTGCCGCCGATACATTGCACTAACAAGGCTTGAAATGCGTGTAGCAACTCCTGACCTTGGGCGAGAATAATGCAATATTGCAGTACTAATGAGATATGCAGCCCCTTCTGCCTCTACCCCACAAATTAACGAGAGCCAAGATGAACTGCTGACGTATGAAACTTTTCTTTAAAACCACAAGTTAAATGCGCCTGTATGTGCATATATATATATATATATATATATATATATATATATATATATATATATATATATACACTACTGAGTATAAAGAGACG
>NW_011948439.1:672060-689730 GCF_000503995.2 Ceratosolen solmsi marchali
ATATATATATATATATATATATATATATATATATATATATATATATATATATATATACTAAGCATTGAGTAAAGAGTCGCCGATGCGTCAGTTCGTATTATTTATTAATCGTACCGTTAACATTATTTTATTTAAGTAGTTTTCCGATCGTGACATAATATGCAATGCGTGAGTAAAAAGCGAAAAACCATTTTGTCTCACAATTGTCAAGTATATGTATATTCCCAAATCACAATATACTATTAAACAAACTTAAAGACAAAAAAATTGCTTACTTTCATCATTTGATTATAAGTATTTCAACTTGTTGAATATTCTAAAATTGCGTCCCTATGTTTTATTTTTTTTTTATTATTATTAATATTATTATTATTATTATTTATAGCGGTTACGTTATTCGTAGTATAAAATTGAAAAATTTTATTAGCCCATAACGTAGGGGTAATGTTGAAGAATACCTACAAGTAATAAAGCAATACATACTTTGCGAATGAATTCGTAATTAAGTTACATAACTGTGAATATTAAATATTGCTTGACAACACCTGTTTAGTAGCTTAATTACATCTCAAATATATACTTTTATTCCTTAAAACTCGTGCATTTTTTTCTCTATTAAGTAGAAATAAGAAGTATTGTTTATTTTATATTATTTAGAAGTCATGATTCTGTACAATACCATTTAAATATTGTAATGAACATCCGACAAATAAATTTAAGATAAGTTTTTATGTAAATTGGTGTAATCAGAAATAAAAAAAAACCAATCGAATTATTAATATGTGTAGAAACTTAATACTCGAGCCTCTCAACTATTAATCATATAAATGTAAAAAAGAAATTAATCATAATAACAAATAATACCTCTGGAAACGCCTGTTAAGCACCTGACAAGATTAGTTTCTTTAGCACCAAGTCCATTGTACAATGAGAATGCAGATTCGAAATTCAGACTCGCTTCTGTCGGATTACCCTTAATAACAAATAATTATTTTAATCGATCGGCTAAGTGTAAAGCTATTTATCACGAAATATAATATGGGATTTGAACGTCGACATTTCGGGATCATTATTTAACATGGTAATAAACAATATTATATACAAATCTCACCCGATATAAATAATATTCTCCGGCTAAGTAATGAGCTTCAGCAAGTTTGTTAGGTAATTGGTAATTGGTAGCTGTATCTTTTAATTTTTGCAAGTGCTCTAAAACTTTTTTATCTTCATTCATTTCCTAAAATACATACACGTCTTATTTATTTTATTCTTTTTACTTCTTTACGAAAAATAAGCTACGTATACTTAATCGATTTTCTATAACCACATTTTCATTCAACCCTATTATTAATTTAGGCAAAACGAAAAAAGAAAAACTCAATATTATTGCTCGTATGATGGCTTAAAAATGTAGCTTAATAAAGTGATAGGCATTGGTTATCTCGTTTAATATATTTATAACTTGTGTTACAAATTATGAATTATTTCCGGCTGTTACAGAGTCGCTTGTATCGTTATATTCGAGTAATTTTATGAAAAATGCAAAAATTCCAATATCGTGCTATAATTAAATATTTCAATATTAAAAAGCAATGCAACGTTAATCAAAAGAGGCTTGTACAAATTGTTTACAGGGACCGTTCTTTTCGTTATATATAATAAAATGAATAGCTAATTGAAACGTGATATTTGGTGGTGGGGAGGGGGGGGGCGAGTTTTTTTAATATATATATATATAATAGATGCAAGCATTAATATTAGGATAAACGAAATAGCCTATAAAACACCTATATTACCTTATAAACGTTAGCTAGTTGCGAATAAGCCTCGCACATCCCGATTGGATCGAAAATTTTTTCCATTATCGCAAGACTCTTATACAAACACTTTAGTGCTTGTTTAACATTTTTAATGGCGATTTGGCTTTTACCAAGTTCAAACTGTGCCTCGGCGACGAGTTCCTCCTGGCCAGCTGTAAAGAATCTTTATTCAGAGTATTGAGGCTGTTTTGATAATAATGAAGTTAACCAATTTTTTTAATATCGATAGATAGAATTATTTTACTAAAAGATCGCATACACTCGATGGCCGCGGTAAGAGCAACTTTGCAAGAATTGACAGCGACTTGCGGCTGGTTATTGCAAACTTCTCGAGCTATACTTAAAAGCACTTTGTGCATCAAGGTACAGCATTGCATAAATAACATCTCATGTTTGACATCTAATACCATCGATATGCTCCAAGGCTTTTCCCGAGAGCTACGCTGGGCCTTGCGTACGTGCTCCAGAGCAGCCCTCGCGTTATTCACTGAAACGTTAAACGAACGTCGTTTGTCGTTAGATATACGCCCTTCTTACCCATCCACTTAGAAATCGGCCGACTTTTATGAAACAAAAATCTTCCATAGACAAATCGAAGAAGGGAAATCATGCGAAGCTGCTCGTCGCTATCTCTGATCTCTTTGACAATCCAAAAAGCTGTGCGGTACAGGACATCGGTGATCCACCACCATTCCGAGCTCAAAGTCTCTGTTACAAGTGCTGTTTTTATAAGGGCCGTGGCTTTTTTACTGTCCGAAACTAAAAATATTATCCGTTCTTTAGATCATCTCTTACATGGCATCACTTACAAATGATGAATATTCGAATGAAATTAATAACGGCCCGCTTATACTCCCACCATTTATAATTCTATATTCTCAAAGAATATATAATGTCGCGAGCAACGTGAACTTTATCTCTTTTTAAAATAAAGCAATGCTTACGGATGCATTGGCAATACATTGTATATGAACTTAAGTTGATTGAAAATTTTCATTTATCTCGATATTATATACGTTTTATTTTATTATTTCGATACCTACCTATCGATCATTATCTATATAAAGTTCAAGTATTTGACAAAGCAGGTAAGTAATAAATTCTCAACAAAAAAAAAAAAACAAAACAAAACAAAACAACAAAAAACTGACAAATCTATTTGCATTGGCATAATCCATTTCATCACAATTAGACATAATTGAATATAATAATATTATTCAATACTTGTGTGTTGAAAGAAATTCGTTAAAAAATTGAGAAGATAATCAATTAGTTCCTTGTTGTCTTTTAATTTGGGCTCATTCCAGATCGAAGTATTACGACCAGCTGATATTCTCCTCTCTTCGTCAATATTTAAAAGACACTTAAAATATTCTGCTGCTTCGTACGAGCCTTCTTCTCGTAATTCATGCAAAACCGCTTCGTTATATGGGATCTTGTATCTTTACCATAAAATATTAAAAAATCATTTCATTTATATAAATTTGCATGCAAATGTTTTAACTAACCTTCTTATATCCTTTGCATTAAGATGCGGTAATTCGGATATAATTTCTTTTTTAACTTTAGGAATCTCATTTAATGGTACAGATGGTAAGATTTTATTCCACTTTGTGCTCGTCATATTTTAATGGGGAAATTAACAGTTCATTCGACAAGGCTTGATAATTTCGTTTTCTTATTTAATTTAATTAATATTAATCCTGAATACTGCTTCGTTACCGAATGTGTTTCGAATTATCTAATATGCATATACATATATATAATCACAAAGGGAAATAAAAAAATGCGAAAACATTTGTAATATTAGTTCGGACTTATACAATTAATACAATTGACATACAATTGAATTATTTATTAATTACAATACAAAACAAAAATCTTATATTTAAACAATTTTTTGTAAATACTTTTCATTTTTTAATTTTTATTGTAAACACTAGCTAATACATTTTTAGAAATGTCTTGTTCATTTTTATTTACTGCGTTTGCACGTCTTTTTATTTATCTGAATTTAAAATTCAGATATTTTGTAATGAAAATAATATAAATTATAAGTGAACGTCGTACAATTTCAAATAAAGAATAAAAATTTTAATTACAATTCGGTGAAAATAATTACAGTTTTTACATTGTAAAGTTATTAATTAACAGCTTTATAATTTTTTAATTCATTCTGAAATTAATAAACGTGCACAATTATAAGAAAATATAATCGTTTCAATCCATATATCGTTAATTTAAAGCTTTTCAAACGACAAAAGGCACACTTGTCTTATATTTTGTAAATCTTAATATAGTTTAATATTTATTTAGTTATTAAAATATTTACTTAATAGTAATTTAAATTTAATTTTTTAAGAAAGTCAGATATTAAGCTCATTTATCAATCGTTGATTTATGTTTTTCATAAAAATGTTATTTTGTAGTCTCATAATAAAGTATCATCATATAATATAACTATGACATAGTATTATGTTATTGAAATATTTTATTAGATGCAAGGGAGTAATTAAATAAATCGGTAAACAATTTTACAGTAGATTTACTGTAGAATTTATTACGAAGTAACTACCTGTACATAATCAAAATGACGAACAATTTCTTAGTTTTCAAATGTCATATATAATTGTTTCTACATGTAATATTCATTCATGCACGTTTCACGGATTGTATCGATCGAATTGTAACAAATATATATATATATATATATATATATAGAGGGAGAGAGAGAGAGAGAGAGAGAGATGGTGGGAGGGAGGGAGGGAGAGAGAGATAAAGAGGGAGAAAGAGAAAGAAATATATACATCTACACATACGTATATTAATACATAACTATTATTTAGCTATTTTATTTAAAAAAAAAAAAAAAATGAAAAACTATAACTTGATCGTATCCGAGGTGCTCGTGCATCGAAATTCAATTATCGAAATATAATTTCAACGAGTTCTTCGCAACTGTCGCACGAAGAGCTAATAAACAACATTGTTAGGAAATGTTGACGCGAAAAAGAAAAGAACATCAATAATTAGCAGAAACGAGCAAGGTGCGTTACTCCCCAAAGGACAAACATTAATATAACATCGCGCGAATTCTCGAGCAACATGTACTTTATGCGTATACTTTGTTCATTAACATTTAAATAGTGTGTTCCTTGGAACGGCTCGTCAATGTAGACGAGGACGGTCGTAACCCTCAAACCTTCACACCTGAGCCCTTCTTCCTGGGCTCGAGCTTCACCTTGAAGCCCTCGGCGCGCTTCAAGATTATGTCCGCTTGAAGCCTGAAGTCCTCCTCCTTGATGGTCGACCGGACACGGTAGTTACGGAGAATCGTCGACAGTAGGATCTTGAGCTTGAGCATGGCGTATTTGCGACCAACGCAACTCCGCGGACCCGCCGAGAACGGAATGAAGGCGTAGTAGTGCCGATTGGCCGTTTTCTCAGGTAAGAAATTATCCGGGTCAAAGACATCCGGATTCGGATAGATGTATGGCTGGCGGTGAACTTTGAACGTTGCCACAACAACGGTGCAGCCCGCGGGAACGGTGTAGTCGCCCGAGGCTAAGTAAGCATCGACCAATATTCATTTCTCACTCGACCTCTTTGTTTATTTGTGTGCTTTATTTTCTCATTCGATTAGTTATTATTATTATTATTATTATTATTATTATTACTAATGTTGTTCTTACAATAATATTAATCATGCTTGCTCACTTATAACGTGATTATTTAACGATAGAATATTTTTACATTTTAAAACGGAAACATTTGAGCTTGGATTACGTAATACGAAATTCACATAATACTACCAATAGTTCGACCAATCAAATATTACGCGAACACTTATTTATACCTGCAATTATAATTGATGTAATATTTGTGAAATTATATGAATTCCTGTTACATTGATCAAACAGTCTGCTTTCGTTGAATTCCAATATCAATATACACATACATACATACAAAAGAAAAAAGACAATACCATCTATGCGATTTAACGTTATTACTTAAATTGCCTATAATACATTAATTTTAATCACAAGTTTTTTTTGTCAGTGCTTTAAAGTTTGCTTATATTCGTATGGAAATTCATTTAGAAATTTCTCATTTCTTTTCTTTTCTTTTCTTTTTTTATTTTTGTTTTTTGTTTTTTGTTTTTATTTTTAACAAACTCGAATTGTAATTTGTAAGATTTTTTATTTACCTTTTTCTTTTCTTTTTTTCTTTTTCTTTTTACAATTTTAAGTTTTCTTTCTCAACAAGACTCAGCACCAACGTAACAGACTAATAATTAATTATAAAATCAATAGCATTTAAAAGACAGTAATCTTATAAATAATGTAATAGCAAAACATTGTTGTACTTACCGAGCTTCAAGTCTGTCTTGATTTGACGGGCAATGATGGGCACTGGTGGATACATACGAAGAGTCTCCATCATACATCTCTCCAAGTATTTCATTTCCAGGGTATCTTGGAATGTGGCCGGTCTATCACTATCTCCGAATATTTCGTCCAATTCCTGGATGACTCTCTCTTGGATTTCTGGGTGACAACCCATCATCGATAAGAAAAAGCTGGACCCGGCAGCCGTAGTATCGTGCCCCTTTAGTTGCCACATTAATTAAAAATTTAAATTACATTTGTTAATTATGCTGATTTTTTTTTTTTTTTTTTTTTTTTTTTTTTTTTTTTCAACGAAATTTACAAGCCTAACAGTCGGCAATGCGTAAGGACACAGTCGAGCTTGCGCGTTAATTTTTAAAGGAGAGCAGCTAACCAAGTTGATTCAAAGTCAATGCTTCGCCGGATATGCTTGGAAATTTAACGATGTACCTCAAACATGATTGTGTCTACTTGTTCCTTGACCTCGTTGTCCGTTAATACGAGACCATTCTGACTAGATTCGACCAGCAGATCAAGGAATGCCTGTCTTTTCTTCTCGCCGACGTCATTATCATCAACGTCCAGGTCGTCTTTTAGGCCAACCGACTGACCAAAGGAAAGTCCATCGACACTTGTATTCTGAAAGGAATAGACGAGCCCATTGATAAAATTCGCTGCCGACCACAGCCCCGGTGACCTTGTGTCACTGGTCTAATGCTTCGAATTGCGACATCGAACGCAATATGAATGGATTCGTATCGTTGGTGTCGTCAATTGACGTCGTCCGCGAAATACCGCGAAATCGAGGAATGCCCTTTACCTTTGTTGTCGCATCCTTGGCCGCAGAGGTGTCGATGATATTGCGCTTTCCGCTCTTGTAGTCTTCCTTCTTGCGAGCGATAACCTTTTTCGTGAGTCCATGGATAATGTCCAATAAGCGAATTTGCTCCTTGCCGTATTTTGTTAGACCGAACAGCCAATCTGGCCTCAACCAAATGCGAGTGTGACGAAGATGAAGTATGTCACACATTCTTTAGTGTATTGTAAACAATATTTTATGATAATTGCGAATCAATTGTATGTTAAAAAATGTCTATATTATTTTCAGTTAAATATCATATGAGCTTTTAAAATAAAGTTACAAGCATCGATCCAATATGCTTGGTCAATTAGATTTGAAATTTTAATGTATTAATTTTGAAAAAATCTAGCACAGTTTATTTTATTGTTTTATGAAAATTTATTTGATCATTTTTATGTTTTTGAAAAATTCTAGATAAATTATGAAACGTTAGAGATTTTATGTACAAGGTAAATTGAATAAAGAAATGTACAACTAGTGGAAGAAGAAAAATGCTAAGGTACGTAATTATTAATATTTATTAAAGAATAATAAATTTTCATTAATTTTCGTATTATTCTTATTATATATTCCATCTAAGGATAAATTATACTTTGAAAAGTGCAATCGACAACTTTTCAACAATAAAACAATGCTTCATCAATATTAAAAGATATATATATATATATATATATATATATATAATTCCTTATTTTTAAAAAACTCATTGTTTGGTAAGAGCATAGATAAACTTGGCAATATATGTATTATGTTGTTTTGAATTCGTTTATATTCACATAATTTAATTAACGAATTTTCGTATTATTTGTTTTTCAATTAAACGTTTAGTTCTACGCAACCGTGAAATTAACCGAGTGCTGAAAACGATAAAAAAGCGAAGAAACAAATCGCTGGGATAAATAGATGCGGAACTTTAAATTGTATAGTAATATAAAACGGACTCACTTCATGACGGCCATGGCATACTCGAAACCACTGCGGTCCTGGGTACTTTTGGATACCCCCATGGCGGTCTCGAGGAGTATCTCAACCGTTGTCTCGGACATGTAATCATGGCAGTCAAATTCCTTGCCTTCCTCCATGCGCAATTTCTCGACGACGGCACGCGAGTTGGCATTGAAGAGGTCGATAAAACTCTTAAGAACATTGAGATGGAAAGTAGGGGCAATCAATTTGCGATGAGCACGCCATTTTTGACCTGCGACATCAACCAGACTTTTTTGTTTTAATGATTCTTCATCCACAATATTGTCTTTTCTTATAAACGATTTTCATTGAGATTTACAACTTTTGAGCGATGCTTTATGTAAAGAGCGTGTTCGTGTGGAACATTATTTTTGTTTTGCAAGTACAATAGACGAATGAAAGTGTTCGTAAAAGAAACTTTCATTCGGCTTCATTTGTCGGTTATTAAGCTTTAAAGGAAGTTTTATGGCTGTTACTTTTAAAGTTTATATATATATATATATAGAATTTTTTGCATAAACGACTATTCCTTAGAACTTAAAATTGCTTTATACTTTAATTTTCATTCTTTACTGTAAAAATCTTTTAAATTCATACGTGCTGAGTTTTATTAGATACTTTATAAAATAATTGTTCATCAACATTGTGATGGATTTTAAAAGTGAAAGCCAATCTATAGATTATTCAAATACGTATGCCAATGTCTAGACATTGATACGCAAGTTTTAAAAGGTCATAATGAAAAATTTGAAAAATTGAATCATTGTGACTGACGTGTGGGTTCCATAAAAAATTAATTTTTTTTTTTTAAACTTCTGATTTTATCTCTTCATGACTTAGTTCGACTTATTCGGTATAACAAAACAAAACCTGTATTTTAATGATAATTAATCCTTTATACTTTACTTCTTTACGTAAACATTAAGTTTTTATAAAATAAAGTACATCTAGACAAGTATTAAAGATATGTTGTTTCAAATAAAATACGCGAAAGCTAAAGGGTAATAGTCTAAAATTTAATGGTTATTTAAATTATTATCTCTTATCAAAATTAAATAAATAATTTTAATAGTTCAATAGGCGCCATTTATATAAAGTCATCGTTAACAAGTATTTGCTAATAATAAAGTTTAATTTAGTTTGAGAGAAGCAATAAATGTTTCAATGATAAAAATATGAAGAAAAAAAGGAAGAAAATTATTTGCTTTTAGTAATTATTGTAAGGTCACATTTATTATAAAGCAAGTACGGAGGAATGGTAACAGAGGGAAATCCCATTGAGAGGAAGTAGACTCGAGTTACCGGGAATTAAATTTTCAATTCTATCAATGCATTTGCGCATTGTCGAGAGAAAGCACCCGAATATCAGTGATTAGCGAGTAATTTTCCAAGCTCTAGTCCTCCCACATTTAAAAGTTTTAGTTACTCATCGACCGATTTGTTTCGAACTAATTAGTTTTGCGCAATTTCGTCCACGACTCTACGGTAATCGCGGTTTCCAGACACCTCCCCCCCCCCTCACCCTCACCCTCACCCTCATCTCCTTTCTCTATTTATGACCCAACTCTTTGTTTACATTTTGCTTCTGGAATTAAGTTGTCAGTTTCCCCGTATGATAAGCCAACGAACGAAATATTGGGGAAAAATTTGCTTCTTCGCAAAGTGCACGCAGTTTTATCGAATGATTATGCCAGCATTGACTGTTTAAAAAACAAAAAAAAAAAAAAACAAAAAGAATTTGACAATTGCGGTGTACGTACCGGTAGAAATGAGAAGACCGTCGCCCAACCAAGGCTGGAAGAATCGATATTCGGTGGATTTGTCGATGTATACGTGACTTGAGAGAATGACCTCGACATCTCGTGGGTCAACGAGGAATACGATGAGTTTAGGTCCAATCCAAACCTTGATCACTTGCTCAAACTCGGACGACCTTTGAATGACATTGCGAAAGATCGCTACAAAAATCAGTAGCTTGGAGTAAAAGTCCAAATGGCCAATGCAGATGTGCCATTACGTGGCGTGGCTATCGGTTAAATCTCATAATTTCATACTTACTGTCAGGACTTCCCATGAACTCGTGAGCGTTGCCGATGAACGGTAAACCTTTGGGTCCAGGTATATGCTCGGCGAGCTCGATCATATGTCGACGGGAAATCCTGAAATATACATAGTATAGAACGAGGGCGGGCACCAGGAGGGTGAAAAAGACGCTGCTGGCCGAGAATCCGCTGGCGGACACCGCCGCCACTGATCCAGTGATAATTTCCGGACCGGCTGCCGACATATTGCTGCGTTTAGCTAGCCTGCAACAACTCGACGGCCCCTATACATAAATTTGAAAGCCGTGAAAATTGTTGAGCGCAAGAGCATCGATGGGATTTTGGACAATTAAGGGCGAGACGCGGCGGCTCCTGAATATCTCGAATTAAATACACGAGAGGAGATTGTAAAATGTTTGGATGTTTGCGATTTGTATTCGGTGCAAAGTTAATCGTATAATTAACATTTCAATTCCTTACGTTTGAGGGAGCGATTATTTTGGCAAGAAGCTGAATTTGTCGCAGAGCCGAGTTGATTAGACGTTATTTGCTTGTATCCGGAAATGTTGACAAAGACGCTTGGGATATCGAATATTTACAAATATAACATCGATTGATTCGACTAACTTGGAAATAAGCTCGATAACTCTATATAACGCTCCCCACGATACATTATAATTGCAGTCTAAGCGTCGTGATTCAGTGGCATTCGAAAAAATTAATATAATAAACTTTCAAATAATATTGCTAAATTCAAGTAATTATTATCATCAACGATTATTTTGGGGGGGGGGGGGGGGGGGGGGGGGGATACATCGAATCATAAGGATTTTATTGTACTTTAATAATAATCAAGTAATTAAAAGATGAATTTTCACTGAAAGCGAAGGTATGGTTCAAAGCTGCCAACGTTCACTCGGTTAAATAAACGAAGAAGAAAAAAATTCGTTAATAAGAGTAACGATGTCACAGTACGACGGACATTGCGGCTTAATTCGGCTCGTTGTTGATACATCACATACTTGCGTCTCACATCCGGAAAAAATTAAAATGATAAAAAGAAGAAGAAAAAAAGAAGAAGAAAAGAAGAAAAATTAGCTCGCCCTTAGCACCCAGCTACGTCACTGTCCCATCGCACGATTATGCACTTACGCTCAGAAACACAAAATGATGATTGCCACCCGACGAACCACCACCGGACTATTCGGATTTCGCTCCTATCGGGCCTTTTATAACTGTCGAAGCTATGTGATCCTCCCACCCAATTCGAACTTGGCTGTCGCTAGTCACCTATTGTTATCGTTATTGCTTGCTGATTTGCGCGATCGTGTCTCTATTATGCGCCTCGATCTCGCTCAGCTTACGATCGTTTCTTCGTCCAGTTTCTTCCGAGCTTCGGTTAGAAAGAACGAAAGTATATGTAAAAGGCCTGCGTCCTTCGTCAATTTTTTCATAAATTTTTGTTTCCCCCTAATTTTTTGTCATTACTTTCATTCATTTCACTTTGCCAGATTATTGATATTCATAACTTGTATATAATATTTCCTTTATACGGAATTGCCGATTAGAGCTTCCTTCGATAGTTTACCGAGGTGACGTTATCAGATGACAACAAGACACGCGTATACTTAAATCTCAGGTGCTTAATCTCGGTTTGTAAATATATCAATTATATTTATTGATAGTGCTATGTTTGCACAGGGATATAATATAAACTTAATCCTTAAAATATACAATAAATGTATATAATTGAAAATAATAAAAGCAAGAGTGAGTTTCTTTTATTAGCGAAAAAGTTTAGTTTACATATCGTAGTGAGTATATCATATAACACACGCGCGCGCAAGTACGAAAAATCATACCAGTCGAACGAAACATACAAGTCGAATAATATCTACGATGCCGAAATCATTTTTAAAATATTTATCATCCAATTCAATCTTTAATATAATACTTATTTAATATACTTTCCATTGTATTTGTAAATAAATATAAGAGCTTATATTATTTTTACATAAAATAAGATTACGTTTTGGAATTCATTTATTTGAAATTATTTTATATACAAAATACTCGGAAATATTGATTAAATATCTTCAAAAAATATAAACTATATTATGTATTATATGCGTAATATACACTTGTGTAAGCATATTGTAAATTAATAATGTAAATTTATATGCGATGCTTTTGGCTTTCATATAATATAATTAAACATTATGGGAAATAGTTGAGTGTTAATACGAGCTTCTATTTAAATATTTTTCACATTGAACAAAACGAGCCTTCTGCTGAATAAGGATTATCTCCAGAAAGAATTGTCCCAAGAATTTAGCTTGCGATGAAAAAGCATTATTTAAAGTAAAATTATTATCTGGATGCTATGTATTCGTAAAGGGAGATTACTTAAGTAATATCCATTTTCCGAGCCTTTACAATGTAAAAATCATAAATGCTCTCGACTCGAGAAATACGATTCGTAAGAATTTTTGCTGACGAGTCTTTGACATGTGAATCCCCACGATGACCCGGTGTTTGTATTCTAATTAGCAAACAATACTTTGGATTTTCGCCTCGGCTGCTTGCACATATTACACGAATTTTCAATGAGTATTAATCCGTAATAAATCGTTTATCGGAAAACGGAAAATTATATTTCGACCTGATTTATTATTCTAATTTTAAAAGAAGATTTTAACTTTTTTTTTTTTTTTTTTTTTTTTTTTTTTTTTTTAGATAATCCATTGTTGTCACTAGCTTTTTAAGTTTGTTTAATACTCTTTGATTACAATTTAACATAAATAAAAATCAGGCTACACGTATGTTTTTCAAGTAGCGGTATTAATATTATGACTGCAAAATGTTCTTCCCGCTATATAATATACTTGTAGTCTCTATCAATATGAATTGATTATTGGCAAACAAAGTCTTCGATTAACAACAATGATATGCTTATATCGTATTGCTATTAATTATACGCATACCGTAATAATTAATTTTGAATTAATTGTAAATCTGTTTTACGCTTAACAAATATTTCAATATTATATACTACTGTGTCTGTTTAACATTGTCATGCCAATTGTTTATAAATATTATAATCAAACAATTAATATTTGATTAAAATTTGATTATTGATTTAAAAGGTCCTGTATGTTCGATATATGTTGACCTTCTTCTTCTCTGTTAATATCGTGTACTTTTATTTTAGTACTTTTTCTTACTATTTTTCAATAAAATTTTGCTAAAAGTAACAATATATACTTCATTAATAATTAAAAACCATATCTTCATTTTGCTTAAAATCCGTTCTAAACGTGCAAAAACTGTCGTAATTTAAAGCCTCGATTAGTCTTATTATTATATTAGTCTTACTATTAGTTTTCAATCTTACGAAAAGAATATAATATAATGACTATAATAAATTCCAATCATATTATTCAGTATAAAATTATATTTGGAAAATTTTGTCAGACAAAAATTAATCCTACTGGCGTAATTGACAAACACGGCATTCGGAAAAAATATTTTTATTGCGCGACACAATATTTTCCAGTTGCAGCATAAAATAAAAGATTTACACCATACAAAAGAATTTTACCATTGTATCAATTACAATAATATGCTTATTAAAAACATTAAATAAAAAAAAATATATAAAATATATAAATATATATATATATATATATATATATATATATATATATATATATAATTCTTACTTTCAAATGAAACTTTATGAATAATAGATTAAAAATATGTATTGTTTATTCATGAAATAAAAATACGTAAAACTCGTGTGAATTATTAATTAATAATTTTGCACCAACTTGCGCAAACTTTAAGATTTCGGTTAAAATAAACCACCATGATAATACTATAGAATATAAGTTTTTAAGAAGCATCTATAAAGAAAATTTAATAGAAATAAGTATATAATTTACAAATTAGAATAATTAATAATCGATGTTTTTGAACTGCTAAATGTAATAATCCATCTATAAATAAATATAAGATAGACATAAATAAAAAATACTTTTAAATCATCATTCAAAATGTTACGTGTTTTATTAAAAGACAAATGTCTAATGCATATTTCTAGAAATAATAATCAAGTACAATAAACAATTTATTATTTATATTTTAAATATTTAATATATTTATACTTATTATTTAATATAATTTCTATTATATTAATTATTAATTAATAAGAATTAGGTAAACAATCATTATTTTTATGAGATTATACATATTCGTTTGTTATACTCGTTTTGAACTTTGCCACGTTGTTTTCAAGAACGTGAGAAAAGTTTTGTCAATAAAAAAAAAAACAAGTTAATTAAGATTTTTAAAACAAAAATATTTTTTTTAAACTTTTCTCAAATGTTTCAACGATATAAAATATTTACTATTATTTTATAAAATCTAATATAATTGAATCGATACTTAAGTTTTTTATGCCTATTATGTTAAAAAAAAAAATCACGTGTAATGACTATTTTTATGTATGTTTGAATTTTGATTAAAAACTAACTTTGTTTGCTCATTTAACTTATTATTAAATTAAATTTTTGAAATTTTGCAGGATTTTTACAATCACTTTAGATTAATAATGTATGAAAAACATGTTTTTTCTAAAAATAACGAATGTTAAATTATAAAAAGTAGCTTATGAAATAAGGAATAAATTCAAATATTTGCCAAAAAATAAAATTCTAAAAAAGCGGATTGCCTAATATAGATTTTATTCAAAATATAATAATAAAGTAAAAGTTATGCATTATTAAATCAATTGAATTTTTTTATTAATTTTGTCTTTGTACCTGTATAATAAGAAATTTTTAATAGAGATATTTTTATTTACATTTCAACTAATTGTGTGATTAATAATATTTTTCTTAATTATTATATTGAAATTACTATAATATCAAAATTTTCAAAAACAATTATTTTGTATTAAAATATATATTTGTTGTTACATTTACAATAAAAAAATTTATTTATATTATGGAGTTGAAAAATATTTAAAATTTTAGTGGTCAAAGACTATAGCACTGTCAGAATTCTATAAAATTAAAAATTAAAATATTCAGTAAATTAGATAGATTGCACATTAGGTAAAATAATTTTTGAAAAAAATAAATTTGATATAAATGAAATGTGAAAGATTAAACCATAAGAATAATAGATATTATTATTAATAACTAAGATATAATTTTTACCTAAATATCAAATAAAACAAACAATATTATATTCGACAGAATCGATGATAGTGATTTTTCCACTCTACTTTAATCTTAATCTTGCAAATTATGATTGTCAAATAACTGAATAATAAAAAGAAATTCAAATATAATTTAAATATATGACATATACGTTACAGCGATTATATTAATAGTAAGGCTGTGTGTAATATGCATTTGAAGTTGCTCAATGAGTTAAAAAAATAATTACATATTATTTTAAATTGTTTCGACCTTGACATTAATCTAATAATAAGTTTAAAACAATCAATGAACTTCATAACAATTGAAGAAAATTACTTTAAATAACACAAATATCTATCGTAACCGACCAGAAATCAATTCTTCTTGGCAAAAAGAAGAAACCAAGTTATGCTATAATAGAGAGTATATTGAGTATTGTTTAATATCGATATTAATTTATTATTAATTAATCTCAAACAAATTTATTTAGAATTAATACGTCTAAATTATATTATTGAAATTAAAGAAGACATAACATTAAATAAATTCTGTTTTTTTTTTAAATTTTGTTTCCTTTTTTCTTCCAATGAAAAATTTAAAATTAATTATTGAGAAAATTCAATTCTATATTAATAATTTTTTAACGTATAAATATATTTCTTTTTAATATATTACGTAATATAAACATTAGCTCGTACTAATTTACGTTATTAAATATTAATATAGATAATGATGTTTTGGATCAATAAACCATTCTAATTATATATATATATATATATATATATATATATAATTATATATTTATGTGTACATAAATTGTTAATACTTATTGAAATCAAATATTGAATTCGATTTAAATATGTGTTCGTAAGCTATAATATTAATTATGGAAAATTTAGGTAATTTACATTAAAAAAACAAAAAAAAAGACAGTTATTTCAATATTACAGATAATTAATATACGTTTATATATATTTAATATTTTTTTATTATTTTAAGTTTATTATAAATTTATTTTTGAAAACTGCTAAAAAAAAATATTAGTTGCATTTTAATTAGCCAACCGAGACTTGTTATTAAAATTGCATAAACAAATAAACATAGTTAATAATAATATATATTATTTTTAACTAATTTTTTGTATATCTATAATTATATCTTGCTAGTATTTTTCTTAAATTTCATGGTTATATACAAATCGTTGATATAAAATGCGAAAATGTGAAAATATTATTTTGGCTATAATTATAAAAATTTTACGGGAAAAGCGAATGAAAATTATTTTATAGCAATTTCATGATATCAAAAAAGCCGGTTGAATAAATTATATTTGGATAATTAATTTAACGAACAATAATTTAGAGATATAATTTATTTTATACTAATTGTTTATAAATGCGAATAATACTATTTATATTATTTTATTGAAATTTCTGCACTTAGATAATTAATATCTGTAAATATCAATCTACTTGTTGTACTGATAATGTTCTACTGACATTGTTAAAAAAACCCGAATCTATAATTCATAAGCAATTCATTCAATTGATAAATTACGAATTTATAAATATTTATATTTTTATGTCATTTATTTTTCTTTTATTTGTGGATTGATTATATTATTTTTATGTTCAATTAACTACAATGGAATTTACAATGGAGCAGGAGCAAGAAATTAATGGAATGTTTTTGTTATTTTAATGAAACGTCAAATTAATCGTTTATCATTTTTTTTTTTATACTGATCTTGATTTTAAATTAATTAATATATTTTTGTATAACATATTGGTATGATATGGCGGAATAAAGGCAATTGGAATAGACCCAAGTTTGTTCAATATAGTATTGATATTGGAATCAATAAAAGCTATTAATGCTATTATCCCTGCCTCTAGTTCTTAACAATTCTTACCTTAAATATCGACGAAATTTTCCATCATTTTCATTTAATGGAAACTTCAAATAATTGTAATTTTTAGAACATTGTTGATTTGCCATATTTGTGTCTGTGGTACACAATCGCTCGCTTTAAATATAGTTGATAGTTTAAAAATAAACTATACTCGTTTCAACGCATAGTCTGTAATGCAATCGGCAATATAAAATTACGAAATAAAAATAGAAATGTCTAAATACACGTGTATTATTAGTAGAAATTTCTTACTGACAATATTTCAAAAAAATGAAATTTTAAATAAGCAAACGATTAAAGACTTTTTGCTCTTTACGATGAAATACATGGTTGATTTGGAAAAATCCAATGTCAAATTGCACCCCAGGTGTCGTGCAATCATCTAATGTCCTTTATCAATTTACCCATAATCCATTTCTTCGACGTATCATATCTCTCTCTCTCTCTCTCTCTCTTTCTCTCTCTCTCTCTCT
>NW_011948439.1:689851-714851 GCF_000503995.2 Ceratosolen solmsi marchali
CTTTCCCTCTCTCCGTCTGTGTCCGTCATTCGTCGTGGTGACGAAAGCACACGCTACGGCCAACGGCATAGAATCCTCGTATCATCGTAGCTAAGAACCTGGATCGCGTGGCCTCGCTCGCCCTCGATGAGCTAAGGGCGCGTGGCGGTCTCGGTGTGACGCCGCTGCGGGAAAAGCTCTGGTGGTGGTGGTGGTGGTGGTGGTGGCGACGGCGGTGGGGAGACGAAAGCGAAAGCGGCCCCGTTGGCACCGAGCGCGACTCGCTCGTCGCCGTATCAGGGTGAAAAGCGAGGGCGGAGCTCGGCGAAAGCTCGTCGGGACGAAGCTCGTCGACAACCAACTTTGCTTACCAGGGCAGCATGCTAGGGTCCGTCTACCGCACCCCACCCCGAGGCTTGCGCGCGCACACACTGCGAGTCTATTTTCGGAGGACAGATGTGTGCTGGAGGTCGGAGGTGGACGTAGGGATTGCGCTCGAGTCACGTGCCGACCGGAAGCGACGAGTCGTCTACTTGTCAAGGGAGATCTGTTTGTGCTTGTCGGCTTTCTCACTTCCCTGGCCTCAATATCTTTTCCTCCGCAACGATCCACATCGCTTATTCCCATTATGCGCTTCTCTACTTATGAATAGTATTTTACGAGCATTGATAATGGGACAGTCGAGCATTTAAATATCATTAGCTCCAGGTGAATTAAATTTTCAATCTCTCTATCTCTCTATCTCTCTATTCTCTATATATATTTTTCTTCGTTACCAATGCCTTTGGCGCTGCGTAAGCGATCATTTTCAATAGTCGCCTATAAGTAGTTAAGAAATAAACTTTTCTTCACAAGACCAGCGACTTCACAATCGACAATAATATTCCATATCTGGATAGCCACGTGCTTAGAAGTTTCTGTTTTAATGTATTCATTGCCTATTTTAATCATTTATTTCATTTATAATTTATGTACATTATCTTATTACAATTATAATTTGAGTTTCTGTGGAACTTTAATCATCATTCTACTGTCGCAAATCAAGAATTTCATCTTGTATTATTATTTTAAAATATTATAAAACAGTTTATAAAGTAAACATCAGAGCTTATTTAGCAATTTTCATTATGTACAATTATACGATACACTTTCATCGTGTACTATTTTGAAGAAAATTTATTTCTAAATTCCTGTTGTATTAACAGATAACGGGGCGATTTATTACGCCTTGTACTTAAATTCATTATTTTAAGAAATTTATTAATTTTGATGCATCGCATATTGAAGTTGGAATACGATTTGAAATTACAAACTTTGACAAAAATATTTTAAAAATATTTCTTAAAATTATATCGCTAAGTATTTCATTGATTTCGTCTATAACAATTTTTGCTATTCTTATTAACATTTATAGCTTTCAATTGATATGTTATAGTTGTTAGTTCGCGAATTCATAAATAAAAGTTAATTCAGACAAATACGTTTCAGTTACACATTTTCACTAATTTTCATGAAAATGTATTTAAAAATAAAATGAAAAAAAAAAAACAAAAAAATACAAGAAAAGGTTGATTTAATCCGCGATCAATTAGTTGTTCAATTTATGTTGTTTAAACATTTATATTACTATTTCGTTAGCAATATTAAATCAAGCGATCTTTACTTATTGTCTTTCATCTTTTTTATTTATCAAGATAATATTACTGTGACTTTTTAACAATTATATTCTATTCTGGCAATATGTAAATAATAAAATGAATTATAAATTTTTTTCATAAATGTCGTTATTTTATACATACATCGCTTTTTTGTTATAAATTTGAAATATTTCAATAATACCTGACTTAATAATACATATTTTCGTATGGGTGAAAATATTTTTACATTTTTATATGTAAATATTTATATATATATATATATATATATATATATATACATATATATATATATATTCCATTTGTTATAGCAGGTAAAATAATAATTAATCAATGTCGAATTAAATACTTACAATCTCATTTAAATCGTTAAATAAAGGTATATTTACAGATCAAAAATGTTTTATTTTTAAAATCTAAAATTATTATAGAAAATGATTATGAATCAAATAAAATTTTTGAATTATAAAATATATTTATTATTTTGGAAAAACTTTTCTTCGTGATCTCTGTTTTCTTCTAAATCGGTTTGATATTTTATAAGAAAAAAAAAAAAAAAATCACTTCAAACAATCACTCATCACTTTTATTTGTTAATGAAAAATACAATTATTTAGCGTGAAAAGACATGGGCATAACATCGACGATTGTAATTTTATTATTTTTATTATGAAATCATTATTATCAGAAGCTTTAATAATCAGTCAATATTGGTGATTGTTAAACATTTGTCTCGATATTATAATAATCTCAACAGTTTTATCGTTATACATCCTCTATAAACAAAGAAAAAGTGACTGAAGGAAATTTAATAAGATGTGATTGGCAAGGTGTTTAAAAAATAAAAAGTATAGTTTGCTTTACGTATTATCATTAACGTATTATCATTAACGTATTATCATGCTTTAACGAGACAGCTTAGACAGTTTTAAGCTTGGTATTGAGATTTAGATAATAATAACATGGATGAATGATAAATGCTATAAGGTCTAATGAAGCTGGCTTACAATGATCTTAAAATCATCGTTATGCCGAAAAGTTATAATATAAAACAAGCCATTGGGAAATTATGAATAACCGTGACAACCGTCACCCTCATCGATTCCCACTAGTAAAGCGTGAGAAAAGGGACTTTAAAGAGCGAGGAAAAGCACGCAGTCAGTCGATAAGGGAAGAATCGTCGAAAAAGTGTGCTTATATGAATGTGCCTGGTGGCGAATTACTCATCGCCGTCCCCGGGATCGTTACGCCCTTGCAAGTGAAAGCTGTTGTGACGGTCTCGCGGGAGCGAGCGGGACGACCGCGACATCTAATAATCCTAATCTCTATCGCGACTCCCTCTGCATATGCGACTGCGGTGGTATCAGGCGGTCAGGAGACGCGAGCACGTCGCGCCAACATCGCCATCGTGGAGGAAGAGGAAGGTGGAGGCAGCGGTTGATGAGGAGGAGGTGTCGAAGGAAGGGGCGGAGGAGGAGGAGGTGGAGGCGACGAAGAGACTGAAGAGGCAGAGAGTGAGATAGAGAGGGAGAGAGACTGTGCGTGAGTAGTGTGAGCGCGTGAGAGAGTGAGGGGGAGGGGGAATCGGTCGGTCGACCGTAGGGGATCGGAAACCGGTGTTAAGACGAACGGTTACTTATCGTGGCCGCCACCACCGGCAGTTGCGGCGATCGATGCCTCCTCTCCTCTGTGTTTACTTTACGCTCATAAAATCGCTGGAGAGGTGGTGAGGACTCGAATGGAGGATGAAATTAGCGTTGTGGGCATTGTGATTGCAGTTTAAGATTTTGTCGTGATTATAGTTTAAGATAGTTTTATTATTGTTTTTTTTTTCTGGTTTGGATTTTTATATGGAATTTCTTCCGTGTCAAATACTTTCGATGTATTAGCTTTGGTTATGTGGAAAAGTAGATAGAGAAATGTGCAAATAGAGAAAATGTTACCGCAAGCTGAATAATCTTAGCAACCTATAATTATTTTCCCGTACCGTCACATTCAATTCTCTAACTCTTCGAAAATTATGAGAAACTTTTTATGACATTTATATTAAATACGTATTCTCTTAATACTCAATTTTGCTTAACATTTATGCCACCGATCTTCGTTAAAATTTATGTGTAAATTATTTATTCTCATTTTTATATCACTGTTTTGACGAAGTGAATATTGCACTTGCACACATGAATACTCGAATGGCTTTCAAAGTCGTTCAACATCTCGTGAGAAAATACAATATTACGCTTACAATGGACGGATATCCAGGTCAAAGTCGATGACCCGTCAAAGTCTTAATTTAACTCTATCGTGTCTCTTAACACCAAAATCTAATTCCCTCGTTTTTAATCATAAAGTGACAACTGAATATTACGACTCCCTCTTTCTTTTTAAATTTCTCTCTTTTTTTTTTCTAAATTATTTGAAATAATTTCCTGGAAATAATTGGAGAATATTATTAGCTATAAATTTATATTTAGGTCGAATTAATTATAAATTTATTAACTCCTGCCATCTAATTCATCAATATACTCACAATATCGATCGTAAGTACTTTATTTACGGAATTTTCATCTAAATAAATAGATGCATAGATCATCTATTGGTATGGAGTACTTTTTCAAACTTATTTATTTATTTCGAAGCTATTCATTTTTTATCCATTATCATTTGGTCTGTTTGAAATTCGCGCTTAAAAACACCATTTTAATTTTGACATGTGATTGTTACGTTGCCCAACAATCAGTTACCGCAAAATGGAGTATAAATCGTCAGGATATTAATTTTTTACGTTCCCGAGACTCGTTCACACTCCCCGTCATTACGTTATAATTATTGTTCGTTAATTTCTTAATTTAATAGTGCAAGATTTTATAAGTCTTTATGGTCATCGACTACCAGTGGGAGAATCACTTGCTCGTCGTAGCCGACTTATATCATCAATTTTTCTGGTATTTTATCGATTTAAATAACAATGCGCTAATCATAACCTTCATTTATTTTTCTGTATCAGATAAAGTTCCATTGCACAAAACAACAGTTTATAATTAACATGATTTTTATCATTAATATTTTATAATTGTTTTATAGAACATTTAATATGTATTATACATGTTATAAATATATTTCAAAACAATGCTTAATTGATAGATACGGTTACACAGATCCAAGAAAATACGTTCTCACTTGACTATTAATACGATTATCGATAAGATTTGATAAAATATTTATGAATATAAATATCGTACATCCTTGTTTCAGTGGCGCCATTGAGTATGTAATATAAAATGTTACTGGCAGTGCAAAGTTAACCATACTACAGTCTGTATAAAGAACGAATGTCCAACAAATTCATTTGGTATTTTTTTTAGCAATTATTACACTTGGTGTGAGTTTCTTTCCAGTCGATGAATTATATTTTTTCTTAATACTATTGCGTCTTATGACGACTGGTGAATTTTCAGCGCTCGAACTGTCACCAACCGAATCGGCATGTGATTTTACTTTTGATTTTGCAGCTGTAATCGCCGCGGACCCAATCAGTTTATTTAATTTTCTCCTAGAGTCTGTTTTATGTTTAGACAGAATTTTTGGAAGTTTGGCAGTCCCACAGAGTTTTAATGAATCCAATCCATCGGAAGTAACCATAATTGTATTGTTATCCAATGGTTCCAAGCTAGATTTTACCACTTTGTGGCGCTTGGCTCTTGGCTTTTTCTTTTTAGTCTGCCGATTCTCTTCTTCCAGATTATTAACTTCCGAAGGTGCATCAATAATCTTTGTCGATTTTTTGCGCACTTTCTTCTTCTGTTTTTTCAAATCACTTTTACCACTGCCCAATTCGTCGAGTTTTTTTGAACAGGGCCTGAAGATAAAAAAAATTGTTACATCTATTATGCATGTGAATTATAATTTCTTACTTTACTTTCCATAGGACTGGATTTATTTTCATTATAGTGCTTAATTATCAAGAGATTCTTACTCGATCGATACTTCATCGTTTGTCTGATGTTCGTAAGGCATTTTTGGAACACCCCAACTAAGAGGATAATTATTTGTTAAAGAAAGCTTATCCTTTTCATTTTCTAATTTAAGATTTCCCACCCCTGTCCAAACTTGCCGCCTTAATGTTAACAATTTCATCTGGACATGTTGGCTTCTTTGCATTAGCGGAGACAAATTTCTCAGGGTCCTGCAATTACATGAAAATTAAAGTCAATAAATATCGCAATGCCTCATTGATTACTTTAATTGTGTAATTTTAAATAGATAAGAGAAAGTGTCGATGATCCGACCTAGGCATTCTGCGGTGACGTAAACGACGTTTATTTTTTCTAGTTAAATCCTCAGAAATAATTTCCTCGCCAAGCGAAAGACTGCGAGGCCTAACAATTAAAGGGAAACTTAAATCAGACTCTATTTTTTGCTGATTTTCTTTGCCAGAAAATTGTGCATCCTCGTCGGAACTTTTACTTTTCATTTTTGTAGCAGAGCGAACATTAGTTTCATCATCTGAATCACTCAACTCGTATAGATCGCTTCCTGGATCGGTTCTTGGTAAATCCATGGCTTTTCTATTATGCATCTAATTTTTTGGTTTTTGTTTTTGTTTTTTTGTTTGTTTTTTTTTTGTTTTGTTTTGTTTTGTTTTGTTTTGTTTTGTTTGTATAAATATGCAAATAAATATTATGTAATTTAATATTAAGCTATGTGGCACAAAATTATAATTATAATGTTCATTTACTATTATTTAAAAAAAGTCTAGTTCATATTCAAAGTAAAAAGTAATTGAAAATGTAAAAAGCTCTGGGATTCTCTATTTCATGATTTTTTTAAATACTTTAAATTCTTACAATCGCTACGTTAAAATTTTTTCGAAATATTTTCAACATTTTTCTATTACGTGCAATGGAAATCTGTTAATAATAAAAGTAATATAAAAGAACGTAATAAATGTTTACTTACTAGCTTTTTACGCGAAAGAACATTTTTTGATAAATTGCCCTTGGGCTTTTTTGTTTTACGAATTGGATCGATCGTGGCTGGTTTTAATAGTACAGAGGATGTAGGCGGCACGCATAAGTATCGAGGATCTTCGATGTACAATCCCGAACGCTTTAGCATTTCCTCGTCGTATTTCTCGTCATTTTCACTCAAACTGTCCGAAGTGTCTCCTTCGTCACTAGATATTAAAAAAAAAAAAAAAGAAAAAAAAAACACTTGCTATTTGTATGCCCTTAACATTGCAAAATGTATTAAATGATAGTAGTATTATTACAGTTACATACCTTGAGTAATCGGTAAGGTCAATATTAGTTGGTTCATCGGCACTCGATCCCTCTTTCGCCAATCTCGATAAAATCTTGTTGCGTAAATTTTCCTAAAAAAGAAAGCCAAACCGAGACCGAGACATCAGCAATAACCGCTTACGTTTCTCGCTCTAACGTCATATAAGTCTGACATTATCATACTTTAATCGGGTCGTTGTCGGAAAAATCGAGCAACGTCTCGCAGAAGGCTTTGCCGGTTTGCTCGTAATCTTGGGTGGAAAAGTGTGTGCCCGATCTAGAACCCAATTTCGAGCCACCCAACGAAGCTTCCAGCGTGTAGCTATTTTGGATTCCCATCAGCCAAACGACAACTCTCCCAGTTCCTTCTTTACTCTTCTCTATATGAAATTTGCAGCTTTCAAAGGAAAACTGTCAAATCCATTGGATTATTAGGCTTTTAAATTTACTACGTTAATTACGCTTATCGGTTAGGTGATTGAAAGCGAATTGTTAAAATAAATTCGAGGATAATATATAATTAAGATATGCGGCGCTTTTGTGAATATTGTATACGCGTATATTTTGTGATACGTATTTGTGATGCTTCCCACTTTACTTAAATGGCCAACAACTCTTAAAAACGAACTTTTAAAAATAATTAAACAGCATATTTTACGCATTAGTAATTTAAGCCTTGATATTACATTACCAATAAGTGAATATATATATATATATATATATATATATATATTTATAGTATTAAGCTATGCTTTCGTGTTATATAATACAACCATTATATGATAATTTATGCCAATGTGAAATTCAGAGTAAGAAACGCTTTAAACGTATTTTACGATTTACAAAGTGAGGAGGGAAACAGCGAGCGTGTAGTCTCGAGCAACTGGGATAACGATGATCGAGCTGCCAAAGGGTGCCCTATCGATAGAAAAGTTGCCCATTGTACCGCATTAGCGCGATTACATCGAGTACAAGAAAATCGGATATCATAGTAATACTCCGATGTGCTCGCTAAGCAAGGTAATGGAGAGACGCAAGGAGTACGCGCTAAAGGAACCTAAAGGATAAGAGGTCGATGGTGTCACCTTGTCCGCGGCATTCTTGTGGAGCATCAACGGGAAAACCTGCTCGGCGAGGGTCCCTATACATCCACCTCGTTTGTTCTCGCAGCCGTAAATGAAGACGTTGTGCTTGCGCGAGTGTGCGTGGAGATCGCAGTAGAGTGCGATGCCGCACTCCTCCATGAGTCTGCGTATCATGAGCTTGGTATGCCAAACAGCGGGGTAACTTTCCCTGATGACGGTGCGGTATTGCCGGTTGAGATCGACGCCTGAGAGCGAGCACCGGTTGTTGCCGACGATCACGCCATCTGGATTCAGCATCGGCACGAGCTTGAAGATAAAGCGCTCGCGCAACTCCTTACGATGGGACAAATGTTGAATTAGAAAATCGAGGCTTTTATGTTGCTGTTGTAACTGGAATGAGGGGTTAAAGGGAGGGAGGGGGGATTTCGCAACATTTTTAATCTACCTAATAAAAATGAGTATTTTTTTTCTTTATGTAAGTCGACAGCTAATTTACTTAGGAATATATTACCGAGGCTTAAAAATTCGATTCTAAGTATTTTTTAAGACATAAGCCGGGAATACGGTAACCCGAAGCTTAACCGAATAATAAGCTAAAGACTTTTATAGATTTATCGCGAAAATTATTTCTATTGCTGATTGAGCCTTATCCGATTCTCACTTTACTCTTTATATTATAAAAATGATCAAAAGTAAATTATTAATATTAAGCAGAAACATTATTAGTTATTAGCCGACATTATTCTTCTACATCGAAAACTATTATAAAGTTTTATCATAAAAAAGAAAAATTATACATTAAAATTCAAAATGCTTAAAAATTATTTTATTTTTAATAGGAAGTTTATTCGAATTGTTCTTATTAAGTGAAACGTTGAAAATGCGTTTCAATATTTTAAATTATTTATGAAAGTGATTTGTTTGCAAGGAAGATAATTGTTTTTCTTGTGTTTGGCAATTTAAACCAAAAGATGTCATTAATCAAATAATTACTATAAAAGCGAGCATTTTCTTAATATTCATAGAGTATTTATAATTTATATTACTGTGAACTAAGGAAAATTATCAAAATTTTTATCCCATTCCTTAAGCTTTCTATATATTATGATATATATTTACCATGCATAGTTTACTAAAACTACAATAGTATTAGTTAATTAAGAAAAAGTTTGCAAAGTAAATATATTGAAATTATTACATTATTATAAATACAAATGCCCATGGTATTAATCACATTAATTTTTCATTTGTTTGTCTAATTAATTTGCTTGATTTATTTCGTGTTGCCAAATAAAAATCTATTTTGTATAATTTGTTCTCTCATTCTAAACGTTCATATAAACTTTGATACTCAATTTCTCTCTCTCTCTCTCTCTCTCTCTCTCTCTCTCTCTCTCTCTATCTATCTATCTATCTATCTCTGTTACATGCATAATATAATATAATATAATACATTGGTTGGAGTATTTGAATTTTAGGAAAAAACAATAGAACAATTAATGTTGAACGAAGGAATTGTTAAACTAAAATCTTAATTGCGCTAATGGAAAGACATAAAAGCACACTGCGCAAAGCACACCGAAAACAACCTCATTCGTGCTTCATTTTTGCAAAAAATATAAAGGATAGCAATAAATCTTACCTTTGCCTGATTGGACTCGCCAGTTAGAAAGTCGATGATCCCTTTCATAATCCAGCTTGAGGGCGTTTCGCCCGGATGCACGCGGGCCGTGATCACAACACCCTTCTTACGCTGTGTCTCGTCGTTTATCGTAGGTGCAGTTATTGTTAAATAATAAATTGCATTGCCAGCCAGGCTTCGGCATAGCATACGTAATTTTGTGAAACGCGATTTTATGGAGTCGTTAGCAATTTTTATTAGGTACTCCTACAAGTAGAAAAAGCTGTTGAGTGCATTAACGGAAAAAGCAGAACTTTTCCTGTTTTATCCGATTAATATTTATTAAATCATTGCTGATGCGTTACTTCTGTTGCAGCGATAAATTGCATGGATTTATGATTAATAAATATATTATATAAATGATTCAATGTTTGAAATGTTGAATTATTATCAAAGTTTATGATATTGAAAATATATAAAAATAGTAACTACAATGAAAACGTAAGCTTCAATATTAACGCAAGAAATTGTTTATAAATTATATGTTCAATGTATATTGAATAATTATTTCAATTAAAATATGCGTTTACATTGCAAATACAGTCGTGGTAAATAAAGTTATGTTGCTTTATGTAAAACAATTGCTCTATTTTATGAAATTGTGAGACATAAGACATCTATGCAAAATATAGCATAAAACAATTGATATATCATATGACAGCCTTAAATTATATTTGAATAAGTTTTTCAAATTTTACTATATATGTGTATATATATATATATATATATATATTATATATATTATATATATTATATATATATATATATATATATATATATATATATATATTTATCTGCAAATCTGTGTATGTATAAGGATAACAATATGCTAAATAAACAGTATCTTGATCGTGTGGAAAATAAATATTAAATGTTAACGTGTGCTTCTCCTTTCTGTCATCTCTGTTAATGTAATATGTCACTTAAGTTGTAAAACCAATTATCGGTAAAGTATAATTGAAAATAAAATCCTTACGATGAATCATTTTTATAGTATATAATATTTTCGCCGCATCTTCTCCAGCCAATAGATTTTGCAGTTGCATCTTTAGTGGAATAAAGCAAGGGTTTCAATCCCTCGTTATAAAGACTATTTTCCTTCCATAAATTAACAATGGATAATCTGAAGGGAAGAAAGTATGAATTGAATGGTTAAACAATAATGCTAGTTTGCCAATTAAATAAAGCCTCGATAGGGTAATTCAAGCAATGCAATACCTGTACATTGTTCCACTTTTCGTGTTCGATATCCTAAAATAATACCATTGCGTGTGTCTCTGGGTATAGAGGTCGTTGCGCAGATGCAGTTCGTAAAAAGTGTCGGTAATTTTAATAACTTTGCCAAGATTCCCTGATTCAAATCTAGATTCGAAGCAGAGGTCCGTCGCGCTTGACCGCGTCACGCAATCCGCAGTTCTTTCGATCGTATCGGGAATTGACACTGCGCTACCTCCTATGCACGATCTGCTGAACTGCAAATTTTTTTCTCTTACATTCGCGAGTACTTCAACCAATAGTACAAATAATAAGTACTAATGGTAGTACTAATGGTAATACTACTAATAGACTGTGAGAATTATTTATTGATTTATTTAGCGCTCGTTATCCATTTAAACGGCGGGCGCTTTTATTTCAAAATTAAAGTATTGTTGATCCTTGATTGCTTTAATAATAACGCTATTTGACGCGTGTCATTAAATTAATACGTAACAAAAGCTTACATAGCATATGGAAGATCTTAATAATAAGCTATATTATTATAATTAAATGCCTGTATAACTACGTTAAATATAACAATAATAATTCATAATCGTTATTTACATAATTCGTGACACCTGTTGGACAATAATGGAATAGAACTGTCCCGGACTCTTCCCCGATTGGTTTTGGTTTTGGTTCTTTTCCCGTAGGAACGTAAAACGGCTCTGGTTCCACGGGATTGTATTTCAAATGCCGAACCTTGTCCGCCAAGACCTATGCATTTATTTATCGTAATCAATGAATAATTTTACTTCAACTCGTCGTTAAACATTTAACGATAAGTCAAATTCGCCAATAAAAATCATCAATCTCATTAAATAAACGTTATCGTACAATTATATTTTCATAATTGACATACGTAATCCTTACATACGTATCACATACATAAATAACGCATACGGCTTTTATTAAAAGCTGCACTTTACTTGACATTCTGTAGGCCATCGTGATTCTAACGACACCGAGTCTAATCCAATAAAATGGGAGTCGACCAACAGTGTTTGAAAACTTTCCTTCGTCTCGCGGCACCTGACGAAACCCGAGGTCAAGGATAAGACGGAATCTAGGTCCTTCCTCTCGCCTCCAAATCGCGTTTGCAGACATGGGCCAGCTATTGCATTACCTAAAATATCAACTACTATACTGAAAATTTTAGGAGCACTGAGTTACCTTACATATTATCAATTATGTACGACAATTGTCTGAGTATAGTTTTCAAAGTAAAATAACTTTAGCAAACTCTTTCGACTGTTTGCTAAATTTTACGACTTCCCATGAAATTATAATCAAAAAGTTATTTCATATATAATTGCTTATGGAAATGATATATATATATATATATATATATATATAAATAAATTTTTAAATTAAATTAGTTATTAAATCATATAGTAGATTTATTTTTATATACGAACCATTTCACTATCTTTCCAACTCCTTTATCATACAATACGAGAGCATAATACTATTATAAAAATTTTATATACATTTAAGAAAAAATTCTTCATATACGATCCAATGGAGATGGCAATTCATTAGATTTATAACAATCGAATATTATTATATTATATGTGAAGCAAAATTTACGAAAATAATCTACCAAAGTTGAATGTACCTTGTTATCTATGTCTAAAGGGCTTATAGTAGTAATATTATAATAACTCTCTTAACTTCTTAACTTCTTAACTTGGTAATTAACTAAATGGACGTTAACAGTCGTGCCGAATCAAGGGACCAACTTTCAAATTAATTTCACAATAATTATAATACTTTAGTGACAATAATGACTTTCCTATTGTATTTTGTGCAGTTTGAGAAGAATTGAGTTTACCAGGAATCGGCTGTACCGGAAATAAGGCAGCTTGTAGATCCTTCACTTTGTTCACGACGTACTCCATTTCTTAAAGACAGCATACCAGTAAGTTCGGACGGCAATTTCGTTTGTAGCATCGTTGTTCCACATTGTTATTACTACAATCATAATAAACGGCACTTGTAGCGAGTACCGTAAAGTTTAACTTTTTATAAGCACTTGGAATTATTTCTTTTCTATTGTCCTCACTGTCCGAAATTTGAGAACTCGAACCGTAAATATAGTAACTCGCATATGACTTATGTGACCCCAACTATTTATGTTTGTTTTATTGTTTTCTTTTTTGTTTCTTAATATGCTAATTTCAGTCTGAGCACTTTTATTGTTTGATTTTTTAATTTTATTAAACGTCGTGCAAAGCAGATATATTCTATGAACAAAATTAAAATGTAGATTTTTTAAATATACTAACAGATTAGTGGTAGCGTAATTTTTTTAAGATTTCAAAGTTCTTTAAAAGAATTGCAAGTTATCATCTTGCAATTTTCAATATATTTCTCTCCGGAGACTTCGATAAATTTAATTATCACAGAGATTTTAATTTTTAAAAACTACTCACTGTTAGTCATCATTCGTTGTTTTTCTAAAATTTTATTAAAAAAATAAAAAAATAAAGAAAAAAATAAATAAATAAAATAAAAATACTGCTTAAGAATTTTTTAATCAATATCTTATGTTGAATCTTAGACGATTCAAACAATAAGTGAGTAGTAATACGTAAAAATTGTTGATTAATCATACTTAATGTAAATATATTTCATTTGTACTTAAGTGTGCAGTTAAGTAACCGATGCATGCAAATAATTCTCAAATTATTATAAAATTCTCGGTGCATTGATTAAATATGTAATTGTAGAACATTTTGTCTAAATCAATCATGAAAGCAATTAATAGACATAAATTACAATTGACCGCCCAGAAAGATGACATAAATATCATAAAAAATAAGTAGAATATAATTATTTCGCAGGCTCAATTTAAAAATTTTATACGTTAAGAGTCTTGTTTAAAGAAAAGATTTTTTATTTATGAAAATTAAATTTACAATAAGTATATTAATAATTATTACGTAATTACTATAAGATCGTTCTTAAATTATATTAAAATTAAAATAAATCATTAAGAACGAATAGATTTTTTTTTTTTTTTTCTAAATGAAATCTTGAGTCATTAAATTGACATTTTGAAGAAATCAATCAAAAGAGAAATGAAATAATTGCCAAACTCACTAAGCGCACAAGAAAGTGTTTTTGAAAATAATATCAAATAATATGGAGCAATTAATATTTAATTTAATGTCCGTTCGATTAAACAAGACAATATTATGAAATTCACGAGTATAAGGCATTAGGTTATGAAATGTAAGCGTCAAACCCTATGGAGAAGACGTTATTTCAATACATATAAGCATCGTTACGATTGTATTGATAAAAACATTTATGATATAATGCAGGTCACGAGAGCCGATTAGCAAGATCGGATTTATGCGAGTGCACGATATTAATATAATTACGCTTGGAACGAGGCATTCGATGCGCTTATGAAATTCCAATGAAACTTTGACGGAACTCGGCAACTCCCCGAAGTAATAACTTTGAAGAGGATTAGTGGAGAGCTTCGGGAGTCGGGCGACGGCCGTGGCGAGTCATGTGCTCAGCTACGTACAACCTGCGAGGTCCGCGACTCGTGACTGGAAGTCGAAGCTCTGAGTCGTGACGCCCACGGGCTCCTTGACGACGCGGGGGTGGTCGACTCGGATATCGCGTATCGATCGCGCGGTGATCGCCCTCTAAATTATTCGGCGGCGAGGGAGGAGGCGCGAAGCTCGGGAACGACGGGACGATCGGCCGATGCGAACGCGCAATGACCTGAACCGTCTCCTCGGTATCGTCAATTTGCCAGGCCAGAGAGACTCCCGCGATCTCGAAGGGTTAGCTTCGCTAAAGCTTTAACTTAAAAGACGTCTTGTCCAAATCAGGGCTTTCTAAGCTAATCGAGTGGATGGGGGGAGCTTGCATTAGCTGTCTACCAAATGCTTACGAACATGATCGATAATTTGACAGTTCTAAAGCCCCTGAACCCTGATTCTCAATAATGCCAGACCCCCTATATAATGCTGGCATTGGCGAATGACCCAAAAGTTTATTAAATATCTTGATAATGTTTATGCGGCTAGTAATTTATATGATATATATATATATATATATATATATTTTTTTTTTGTGAAACAGCTAAGACAATTTTGTTTAATAATTTACGTTAAGCCATTTATTAATTAGATCAATTTATTTCTTTAGAGGGTAATTTTACGACTCTATTGCTCAACGCTGAAGTAGCGTATTAAATTTGCTAATTGAAATTTTATTTTGACCCATTTTTATAAAAGGTGCAATATATTATATTCTCGATAATTTTCAAATCTATCTTTGATCAAGAATTACCGCCATAATGAAATCCAACATGATGAAAGCACTCATTTTTTATCGCTTTTGATATTTTTATAGCACAAGTTGGATAATTTCTCGAGAGTCAGGTAACCGTGTATCGATCCCCCAACCGTTTGAACCCAAGTAATCAACGAATGGAAAAGCCATAGTTTAATTTTTCACTCGACTGCGAAATAGTTTTTGTTGCGTGCGGTATAATACGTAAATGTATGTATGTTCGGGATTGAGAAAAGTCTCTCAAATATTATCTATTAAGAAAAATCGGCTACCATCATGGGAAATATTGAACGGACATATAATCTAAGAATGTTTTCTCACAGTCGTTGGAGGCACGAAAAGATTAATACATCTGAAAAATACTCGTAAACAGCCACTTCTATTATTCTTCGTGCTACATACGGAATCATTGTTTTTTAATGCAATAAACGACTCTCGCTATTTACCAGCAAAAACGCGGCGAGTCTGTTTACGCGAGAATATTTTGAGAGTTAAAACATTTGAAAACAATCGAGTGAAAAACATTTCCTAAAATTCATTGCAACCTGAACCTTGGCACGTGCGACGTCCAGAAAACTTTGTCTCGCACGTGTGCCATCAATTTCACGAGACATCACGCATACATTGTTGTCAAGTACGCCAAATGTTGCCGCCGCAAGATATTCTCATTGTCCAAGCCTAATTTCTTCGGATGTGGGAAAAGAGGTGCGCACATTCAATCTTATAATGTTTTATAAAACTAGGCGCCGAAAAGCGGCGCGCCCTGATTGGAAAATTAAGATCAGGAGCTCCTTGAGTGGGGACTCATTGTGAGAGGCCTTAAAGTTGCGGACGACACAGCAACAAAGGGCTGTCCGCGTGGAAAAGCCAATTCGAAAGGGTTATCCACGTAGGGAAGCCGGGTCTGAAGGGGGAGCTCTTACTCAACGGTGAACTAGTGACACCAAGTATTTGCGGTGACCCACTGACCAGCAGGAAGATACATCGATCCTCCTGTACTGCTGCAGTCGACGGGCGTTGACGCTATCACCTTCATATTACACGAAAGGGCCGTAGTGCCAAGCACGTACTTCCGCATTTGGAGCGTGAATCATGGTGAACTACTCATCTCCCAGGATCAGATCAAGGCCCATCACCGTGAGTACACGAGTCCGTGCGACCTACTAAATTATTGCCAGTCCTAGCGAAACTGGCATGACGCTATTATTAATAGCATCTCACACTTACTGACAAGGAGTGTGCAATAATCGCTAATCTTTACCAATTAAACATCAACATCACGATCTCAAGGAATATCTTGTGTAGTGAAACATTCGTCACACGAAACGTTCCAAGATCTTAACATAGACTCAAGATCTTTCCAAGACAACAATATGTAATTGTATAATAAATTGTAAAATGAATCATACATTCATCGAAAACTCACTATATTTTCTACAGCCCTTCCACTTAACTCCTTCCCGAGCATCTGCTAGGGCGGGTGGCGAACTAAGCTATTGAAGCATTCGCAATTCGAGCCAAGAAAACTGCATCATTTTCAAACAATGTAATATAAATTTCATTGCGCTGTTAGTCTTTATTCATAAATGTTAACGTTAATATTGAATTCCTTATTAATATCTTATAATTTACGAGTATTTGCGCAGAAAGGGAAATATTAATATGAAATGCAGGGAAAATATATAGTATAGTTTTCAATTATGTAACCTTTTGAAATACGCTAATGCCACAAAGAAGGTCGATTGAGCTTTGAACTGAGAACACAGTGGTAGAGCTTTCGACGGTCGTTAACGTAATATTGATCAATCATTCGAAACGCGCTTGCCAAATATCTTGAGTGCCCATGAGTTTGGGCAGCTTGGAAATTGGTGGCTGAGCACTCGTTAAAATTGCTTCGTTTTCTCGTTTTGCAGGCAAAATTGAAGATTCACTAGGACATAATAAAGGCGAAAATGGTTCGGGCAGCGCAAATCGCTGTTTGTACCCTCAATCAGTGGGCTATGGATTTTGACGGTAATTTCCGGCGAATTTTACAAAGTATACAGATTGCCAAAGATGCTGGTGTTACCTACAGGAGTGGTCCAGAGCTCGAGATAAGGTACTATTTCAAACAATTTTAATATAAAACGCTCTATATTGAATCTCGAGGACTTTTTTTTTTCATCCCGAGACTAAGAGCACTTTGCTCTATTTGGACATGGATTATATCTTGATATTTGCTACTCACAAAGTAATTACAACCTTTTTCGTTCGCTGTTTCCTTTTAACCTAATTTTACCACTGCGTATATAACTGCGTATACGTCTATTTTAATTTATTGAGAAATGTACTACTCCTCAATAGTAGATTACATTGTCATATTGACAATACGATAAATAACTGTAAACGAGCCTATTTGTCGTTAATAGGAAACGCATATGCAATTTATTAAATATATTATAATGCAAAGAAGTACAAATTTTACATTGTTTTATCCTATAGTGGTTACAGTTGCGAAGATCATTTTTACGAATCAGATACGCTTCTTCACTCGTGGCAGGTGTTGGCTAGCTTATTGAAGTCTTCGATTTGTGAGGACATTCTAATTGACGTCGGTATGCCGGTTATGTACAAAAATGTCACCTACAATTGTAGAGTAGCTTTCTTAAATCGAAAAGTATTACTAATTAGGCCGAAAATGCACCTGTGCGAGGATGGCAATTACCGTGAAAGAAGATGGTTCTCACCTTGGACGAAAGTAAATTATTTTGTCAAATACGCTTACAATTATTAATATAATTTCATTATCGGTTGAATGGTATTATTATTATTATTATTATTATTATTATTATTATTATTATTATTATTATTATTATTATTATTATTATTTATTATTATTATTTATTATAATTATTTATTATTGATTTACTTTGTTTAGCATGTGTTGGGAATACACTAGGAACGAATTCTGCTAGGTTTGTTTAAATTAAAATTATCGATTTAAATTAATTATCAACGAAGAACTATATTGATTGCATATTTTGGCCATTAAGGGATACGACTTAATCGATTAAAGCTGTAATTATTAATGATTATTATCTAAAGAGGTTGCTTGGAATAATTTCTATTTACTTAAGTTAAATGTAACTAACTTTCCTCGGTTAAAAATTAAATTGGTTAAAAATTATTAAAAATAAAATTAAAGATAAAAATTATTGGTTAAGAATTATTAAAAATTATTATCATAATCATTAGTTCGTTGGTATTCATGGTATTCATATCTCTGACAGTTAATAAAAATATCATTTTAACTGTTTCTTAAGAATTTTAACTATAAACGTAATTTTCATAGCGATATGATATTTGTAATACTTCCATCATATTTGAAATTAAAAACAATTTTGAGATTAATTTTTCATTACAATTAAATAGGAAAAAACTGTAGAGGATTATTTTCTTCCAAAAGTAATTGCCGAGATAACAAATCAAATCACCGTGCCATTCGGAGATGGTGTTATCGCAACAAAAGATACTTGTATAGGTTTTGAAATTTGTGAAGAATTATGGAATCCGTCGAGTAAACATATTTCTATGTCACTCGATGCGGTCGAAATAATATCAAATGGTGCGTATAGATTAAAATATTTAGTACAATTATTTTGATTTTCAGGAACTTTAAATCTGATAGTTTAATAGTATTATAAATACAATATGTTTGCATATGATATGATTTTAATGAACATTAGAGCTAAAAATTTTAGACAACTTTAGTATGTTAGAACGAAAATTCGTAAAATTTTATGAAAAAACAAATCAAAACAAAAAAACGCGCATGTTAATTTTATGTTAAATTAAGTACCTTTGAATTAATGTCATTAGTAAGACGAAATTCAAAATTTCAATAATATAACATATGAAATAGTCTTGAATTTCCTCGTATCTTGTCTAATTATCTTAATATTTTTAGGCAGTGGATCATATTTTGAGCTTCGTAAAGCAAATGTAACAGTCGATTTAGTGAAATCGGCCTCTTTCAAATCTGGTGGATGCTATATGTTTAGTAATTTGCGAGGCTGTGATGGTGCAAGAGTATACTTCAACGGTGGTTCGAGTATTACATTAAATGGAAAAATTCTGAATCGTGGAAAGCAATTTTCTTTAGAAGAAGTGGAAGTTGTCATAGCAACTATCGATGTCGATGATATTCGGTAATTGCTTTTATCAAAATATGTATAATACTGTGATTACCATTTTTTTTTTTTTTTTTTTTTTTTTTTTTTTTTTTTTTTATTAATGTTTGTTTTATTATTAATGTTTGTTTACTCAAACTCTTTAATCGAATATCTGTGTTAGCAAATATATTTATATTATAAGCTTCAGTTAGGCATATTTTAATGTGAGACAAATTCATGTTTATGGTTATCAGGAGTTACCGGAACAGCATTCGCTCTCGATCTCATTTAGCTGCAAAGTCCGATCCTTATCCAAGAATTCACGTAGACTTTTATTTAACATCAGAACGATTTTATGAACATTCACTGAATAAACTACTTCATTTGACTGACGAAGATACGGACAATTCGCTAATATTGTATCATTCACCCGAAGAAGAAATTTTATTGGCCCCTGCTTGCTGGCTTTGGGACTACCTCCGGTACTTCAAATGGCCGTATAATTTAATTTCTTAATACATTATAAATATTTTACTTAATAATCTCTGATTGTAGGCGATCCTGTCAAGGTGGTTTCTTTTTGCCATTGAGTGGTGGCGTTGATTCGGCTTCCACCGCTTGTATAGTTTATTCAATGTGCTGTATGGTCGTTGAATCTATCGAAGCTGGAGGTATTTATTATTATTATTATTATTATTATTTTTCATTGTAATTATTAGAGCTAATTAAACAAAAAATTATTATTAACTTTTATGCTTGATTGGAATAAATTAAGTTGATTATTACTATGATAAGAAACTTCAATGTTTCTTAACGACTAATGAGCCGAGATGCCGAAATTTGTTCAAATCATTAAAATTAAATTTCTTTCAAGCTAACGATATAATACAAGAGTGGCAGCTTTTATTCTTTCATCTTACTCGTTAATTTAGAATATTTTTTTGCAAAATATTAATATTCCAAATTAATTGCATTGCAATCGCAACCAACTTATTAACTTATGAGGCTATTTTTACTATCGGTTTCATCTAATTAATAACTCAATATATATTTAATTCTGACTTAATAATAGACTTAAAAATATTCAAAAATACGCTGGTTATTTTAATTTAATAAGTCACAATAATCATATTAAGGAATCATCGGTGCATGATCGACTTTAGCATTGAACAATCGTTAATATACAAAGATCTCCATCTAACCAATATAGTTTCATTAATAAAGATATTTTTTTAATTAGAGATTAAAATTTCTGAAATTTCCACATTGATTTATAGACATGCAAGCACTTATAGACATAAGAAAAATAGTCGGACGTCAGGATTATATACCCACAGATCCAAAACAGCTGTGTAATACGATTCTCGTAACTTGTTACATGGCTACTGAAAATTCTTCGGTCGAAACAAAATTAAGAGCATCGAGTCTCGCTAGCGAATTGGGCACTCATCATGAGAGTATTGTCATTGATTCTGCAATATCCGCTATTTTAGCTATATTTTCCCAAATAACGAAATTAAAACCAAATTTCAAGGCTAAGGGGGGCTCACCAAGAGAAAATTTAGCTCTTCAAAATCTTCAAGTAAATAAATATAAATCTTTTAATATTACGGATTCTATTTACTTAAGAAAATTAACAATTGTTTACAGTTTTTAAGAAATCACGTTATTTAATAATTTCCCTTTTAAATACCAGTCATTCGTTTCTAATAAGTATAAATAATAAGCTAATGTATATATATATATATATATATATATATATATATATTAGAGTTGCATTGAGAAAAATTTGTTTCTCTGTATTATCTCACGACATTTCCAAAGAACCACATTGTATAATTATAATTTTTTAAATTTTAAACAATGTTCGATAGGCGAGAACTCGAATGGTTATCTCCTATTTGTTTGCACAATTAATGCTGTGGGCCCAAGGTAGACCGGGCGGTCTTCTCGTTCTTGGGAGCAGTAACGTCGACGAAGCACTCCGCGGATATTTTACGAAGTACGATTGTAGCAGTGCCGATTTAAATCCAATTGGCGGAATTGCTAAAAATGATTTAAGACGATTTCTTAAATATTTTCGGTTAGTTACAAGTCATGATTTTTACAAAAACCAACAAAAATAAATAAATAAATAAATAAATAAAAACAAACAAAAAACATAGCTTCTACTTCATATGAAATGAGAATGAAATATTTCTTGTTCATAGGGTGAAATACAACATTTCCTCTATCGATGATATTTTGAAAGCACCACCGACTGCCGAACTGGAACCACTTGACAACCAACAATTACACCAACTCGATGAAACCGATATGGGGATGACTTACAACGAATTAGGAATTTTTGGTCGCATCAGGAAACAGTATTACGCTGGACCATATTCCATGTTTTGTAAACTCGTCCACGTGTGGCATCACATTCATCCCAGAGAAGTACTTAATTTTCACATTATTCTATTCTATTATTATATGCATATATATATACGTAATTTTTTTCTATTATTAGATTGAAATTTTTTTTAGGTTGCCAATAAGGTCAAGCATTTTTATCGTTGCTACGCAATTAATCGTCATAAAATGACGATTTTAACACCGTCATGTCATGCGGAAACATATAGTCCAGATGATAATAGATTCGACCATCGACAATTTCTCTATAATCACACGTGGAAATGGCAATTTCAAGCAATTGATAAAAAGGTATTTCAAATTACTCTTGCTTTCAACATTTTTTACTCGCCACTTCTTAATTTCATCATTTTTTTTATTTTTTTTAGCGTTATTTTATATTGGATTTTTATCAATTTCCTTTATTTCATATCTTAGGATTTAATATTGGCTTTAAAAATGAATGGATCACTGTAAAAAATATATTAAAAAGAAAAAGATTCAGTATATATTAACGAAAAGACGTATTTATAATTTTTTAAATTATTAGCATAAAATAATATCTACCCACTTTCATAAATCCTTATTCATCTCCTTTTCAATTCAAAGCAATAAATAAGCACTTAAATTCATATAATCATTCATTGATTTTATACTCAAATTAATCGACTATTTACGTTGAGAATTACAAACTTGTGGACTATTTTAGTATATAATTATATCGTATATTTCCTCATTCGATTATAATTTTTGCATCTAATGTATAAAGTGAAATCGCGTGAAAAATATAATAGAAAGAATGATTAATGGTGTTAAAGATTGTCAAATAATTGGTTTCAAATGCTTACGTAATTTGTCGTGAATAAATTAAAGAAAAAATTTCTAACAAAATCGACGAACCAATTGAGTTAAAAAAATAGAAAATTATTTACATTTCGACTTAATAACAATGTAATTACCTACATTTAATATAGGTCATATTATATTTACAATTATTATTTCAGGAGCTGCAATTGTCAAAGGAGAAATTCACACCAAAAATTAAAAACGCCTCTGAGAGATTGTCTTCAACAACTAGATTTCTGCCAGTCAGCCCTGTTGATACGACCGAGTTGAAACATATATAAATTTTCTGACAGGCTTGGTTATGTGTGTGGGTGCGTAAGTGCGTGTGTGCTGTCGACGGAATGATCAGTTTGGAATGTATGTGATAATATATACGTATATTAGTAAAATACTGAAAAATCTCATTTACAATTGGTTTTGAGATCAAACAGGCCGAGGAACTGTTATAGTTTAACTGTTATATAATACTTTGCTGCAATGTTCCTCTTGCTCTACGCTCTTTAGTTTATAAATGTTTATATAACTTAATACTGTTAAATCCGATGTAATTAAATTGAAACGTTCTTTTTATTTATTAGCTTTAATAATAAATCTTTAATTTTGTTCGCGATTCCGAGAATCGCTCGAATATTATCGATTCTGGGAAAACCTCTAACGGTCGTTGGACATCCGGAAAAGCCGTTACATCCAAAAAAAACATGTGCATAATCGCATCGAGTCTTTAGCACCACAATCGCCTCCATTGTTGTCAGCTAACTGAGTTGCCCCATGGATATTTAAGGCAAGCGCACCACGAGATTAGTGCTACTCAGCCATGTGTTAGTCACTCAGGAACTACTACTCTGTCTCTCTCTCTCTCTCTCTCTCAATCACACTCTCTCGCTGAAGATATTGCACAAAGAACACACGTCAATTATTCAGTGCGCAACAGTCAAGTGTGCTGACTGCATTAAATGAAAATATACGACTGCAAGAGACATGGTATCGAAGTACTCCTTATCACGATGATATACCAGTAGTCTTTATTGGTGGTAACTATTACATAAATAGGCCATACTCCTTTCCAAGGAGTGTGCATAATCCATTGCTGATCCTTACAAAATCAGAAAAAATATCGTCATCATCAACAAGGAGCAACTACATCGTTGTGATAGAACATAGTTCACATTCTCCCATGAGAAGTGAGTTTAATTCAATAATAATGTCATTGTCAACAAACCATAATAAACGATATTTAACCAGGTCAGCACACACTGTATATCTCTGCAGCCCTTCCACTTAAGTACTTACCCAAGCATCGGCTAGGGCAGGCGGCAAATTAAATTGAACTATCGAACATTGGCAGTTCGAACCAGAAAATCAAATGGTTACCAATAAACTTCTATTATTTTCACTAAATAGTATTTTTGAAAAATAATACAATTCCTTATCAAAAATTCTCGATTACGAATCATAAAATATATAAAATTAATATTTATAATTTATATTTATTTTTAAAATAAAAGATAAGATTTAAATTTTACATAAAATAATAAATCTTATACAAAAATTAATGTTTTTCGTGGTAAGAACAAAAAAAAAAAAATATATATATATATATATATATATACACATATCTTACGTTGTATATTGTAATTTTTACTAATTGTTGAAAGTTAATGGATATACAGTCATTTTGTGTCTCATCCAATTACTTACGAAACTTTGAAGGAAAATTTCATTAAAAATAATGTATTATAAAAACATTGTTTGGATTTTCATTGTACATGTAATGATGAAGCTACACATAAAAAGAAAAAAGAAAAAAAAAGAATTGTTAATAATACTGTTTTTATATTTCAATGGTAATTGTAAATCTATTAAGTTAACATTTAAATTGTAGCTTTTGCTATAAAAAAGATAATTACATGTATAATTAATCATAATGAACAAACATTGTATTTCTTGAAAACATTTTTTAATAATTTATATTTTCATGTTTTAATTTATGTTTTATTTTGAAATGAACTAATTCTTTGGTCTAATATTAAAAATACTAAATATTAAATAATTTCATCAGTTTAATATCTAATAACAAATGACAAAATAAAAAATATTTAAAAACTGCCTTGCAACTTAGTAGAATTTAAAATTTTAAAATAATTTAATAAAAGAATATATTAACTTAATATATTTAACAATATAAATCATTATAATAAGGGGTTACAATAAAAGTCATCGACCATTTTATTCTTATTAATATTTAATAAATAAAATGTACTTCACGTATAGAACATAGATTAATAGGAAATAAATTTTTTTTTATACAAATGGAAATTCCGAATGGTTTTGTAAGTGTAGTTTCGTACTTTTT
>NW_011948439.1:715977-718257 GCF_000503995.2 Ceratosolen solmsi marchali
TATATATATATATATATATATATATGAATGTATGTATATATATGTATAATAATCAAATAATCTTAATGTACGAACAAATCTCGCTATTTATACATGATACATTTATTCTGTCTAATAATTAAGAATATGCAAGGTACTAATAGTTGTAAGACTAAAATTGAACCCGCGTTGGCCTGATAAGGAGCCGGAATAACGATTAGACATATTTATTTACAGTCACCAACATAGATAGTTTTTCCTTTTTAAGATAACTTTACAATTAAAGGATATTTCAACGACTATGAACTATATATGGGGGCGCACATCGTAAACAAAACTCGTTCGGTCATTAAAAGTAAGATGATATCAACGTCGTGAAAAAAAAGGATGTGTCCATTTAATAAATATATATATATATATATATATATATATATATTTCAAATTTTCCGATAGTCCCACGCGATTCTTCTCAGTCGCCCTCTTCTTCTTCTTCTTCTTCTTCTTCTTCTTCTTCGTCCTTTTCTTCATTGAATTTCATGTTCTTGCGGAAGACGAGCTGATAAGAATGCACTTTCATATTCATACGGAATACTATTTACAATAACATTATTTCGCGAGCTTAATGCATTTAAAGTGAGAAAGCACCTAATCTTTCTTCAGCTATAAGATTTATCCCTCCGTTAAAAGTCATGAGCACCTTCTACGTTCTTCTTTCACCGTCATGAGAAGAAAAGAAATGCATAGCTAGGAGCATAATTCGTTTTATTTTTATTTAGCGTAAGGAGCCTACAATATTTTCTACCACCGCGAAATTGCACGAAACCCCGATTAGTGTGTATGTGCGCGCGCATACGTATTTTAAATAATATTTTTTAAGTATCACGTGGAAAGGATTTTTTTTTTCTTTTTTCTTTTTCTTATTAGGCGCGTTTCCGTGTCTTATTATGATTCATTCTCGCATAAAAATTATATTTCATACATTGATAAGTATATTACAGCTGAAGTGTATGCATGAATTCGATTGCATCGACCCGCTTTACAATTTTTCTCCCATACATTGTCTCTTTATGCCGCAAAAGTCTTTAATCTAACATAGGGCCCATTTGATTCTGCGATGTGGACGTGTGCCCGTCTCTTTTCATGTGTGCGTGAGTGCGTAAGTGCGTGCGTGGTTGCGTGCGTACATGCGTGCTTGCCCCTTTCTTTGTATCTTTGTGTTCTTGTGTCCTTGGGTTCTTGTGTCTGTGCGCGTGTGTTACGTGAGCACGTGTGTAAGGAAAGTGTCATTCACGCGAGAAATATCGTTTATATATGCTTTTTTCTGTCGCTCTATATCACAGGCTATACCGTTTAACAAGGTGCGCATAAGATCTATAAATAATTAGATGAAAAAAAAACAATCGAAAAAAAAAAACAAATACCTCCCCTCTCTTATTTATACATTATCATTAACAATAAGTATTTACCACGTCAGTCGATTGAGGATCACGCGAAGCGCAACTTCGTCGTGCTCTTCTTAGTTTAAAATTCATTAATTTTTTTTTCCTTATTTTTTCTTTTCCTTTTCCCTTAAAATTCTCTTTCCATCTCATATTTTCATATTAAGTACATCATTAAGAGGTCTCTAACGTCCAGCAGTCTTTAATACCTTGGTGAGCCTTCAAGGTCAGATTCTCAAGTACATTCTCTTCCGGTGCATTAGCACAATGCCAGAACGGAACAATGCGTAAAGTCGATGATCATAAAAAAAAGCGAGTCGATGTATGCTCGCGAATGGGGATGGCCACTTGAGAATATCCGGCTCATTGAAACGCGAAAGATCTCTTGGGGGAAAATAGCCCGCAAAGTCGGAAAGCAACGTGACGCGCCGTGCATCTCGTTAAAGTAATCAATCGTGGATAAGCAAACAACCGTCCGCGGCGTGCGCTACAGTAGTTAAGAAAAGAGTCGATAAGTAACGAGAGTGGACGAGACGGATCGGGATGGGAATGGGGGGCGGAGGGGGGTGGGTGGGAGGAGGATGACTGAGCGCCGCGGTTGACATTACATTCCTGAAACGTTGTATCCAAGTTTTTGGGCTCTAAACATACGCTGTTCTCGGCTAGGAATACGCAAAGATAATTGAAAGCGTCGAAGAGGATAGAACGAGAACAATAAGAAGATGACGATGACGACGACGACGACGACTATTATGCAGAAGAAAATGAAGAATAAGAAGATAGAAAAAAACATACGATAAAGAAACTCGGATGCCTCGGGACACCCCCCCCCCCCCCCCAACCCCCCCCCCTTTCTCGCCCC
>NW_011948439.1:718299-752133 GCF_000503995.2 Ceratosolen solmsi marchali
CCCCGCCCCCGCCTCCTCCTCCTCCTCCTCCTCCTCCTCCTCCTCCTCCTCCTCTTCTTCATCCTCTTCATCCTCCGCCACCTCCACCTCTTCATCATCCTCCTCCTGCTCGCTCTTCCTGCTCCTCCTGCTCCTCCTCCTCCTCTCCCGTATCAGGAGCAACTCATTATGGTATTGTCAGAAAATCGTCGATTAGTAAATACTGAAGGATGCCGTAGCGAGAGCGACAAGAGGCTCTCGTAGCTCCTCCCCGGCTCGCCGCAGTCCTCCCTCGTGGCTGATCCCGCGGACTCAGAACGTGGAGGCCCGGCCCATGTGTAACAAAGTCGAGGCGCGCCGCAGCTGCGTGGTCTCGAGCGCTTTCGAGGCAGACTTGACGCAGGAGTCGGCGTTTCGCGAGTCCCGCTGCAGCAGCCCACCCTGAGGATTGACACGAGCAAGAACAGTTGACACGTGTGTTTGTTCTTTGTGCTTATCCGCTTGTCAATAACCGACGCGCGCCGACACTTATTATCTCTTATTCCTTACCTCATCTCCCCTCTTTCTTTTAACTTTATTATCTTTCTTACGCTATCTCAATTGTCATCTCAATTATTTGCTGTTCTTATCTGAGCTTATCGCGTAGCTCCCCCCCCCCCACCCGCTGTACTCTAGGATTACGGGGGCTTTGCTCATCGCTGGGTCGTTTCTCGCGGTGCGCTCGCTCTTACCTTCCCGACGCAACTTTTCACAAAAATGAGCGAGAAAACAATGGGGGAACGAGAGTGGACGAGCGAGCGAGCGAGTGATTAAGATACAGAGAAACAGAGACTGAGATACTGAGATACTGACAGAGAGTGAGAGAGAGAGAGAGAGAGAGAGAGAGACATAAAGAGAAAGAGAGAGACGGAAAAGGCAGTGCTTTTCTTGCTTTATTATTATTATTATTATTATTTTGTTTATCTCTTTTCTTTTTCCGTTAATGGCGTCGGTTCTTCGAACACGAAGTAAGCCAGTGATGAGCAAAGCCGAAACACGCGTCGCTTGCTTTAACAAGTATTTTTTTGTTTCAAGGCTCTCACTCCTTTATGTAGCGCAAGTCCCTCGTTTGTTTTTGTTTTCTACGTGCGCACCTGCAGCAGCATGTTGGCAAAGTTGCTGTTCGTGAACTTGAAGTGGCGCTTGTCGTAGAACTTCAGCAGGGCTGGACTGTACGGGTGCTTATCCTTAAGGTGCAGGTAATGCACTTCCGGCTCCTGTGTCGTGTGGCCGCACTCCTCGCAAACGTAGACCTACGACCAAGAACAAACAAAAGAAAAAAAAAGATGGATTTTTTTTACAACTGTCTGAGCAACTGATCGCTTTAAATAAATTATCGAGTAAGAGTAGCCGAACGCGAAACGAGAGCGCGGGTGTTCGATGCAACCTAAACTTTTCCAGTTCCAAGGACATTTGCGCGATTAGACGCATCGGGCACGCGTCGGGCACACATCGGGCTCGTACTACTTCTTCGTCTGCACTATTCGCACTGATAAGGGGTTGATACGATTTGCTTGAAAAAAGTTAGAAAGCCGGAAACAGCCGTTTGATAATATTGTAATGCGACGCGATTAAGCGACACGGAGCTTTTGACGCGTGAAGGGCTGACAAGCTGACCTAGGATAACCTAGTGACGATGATACATCGTGCGTGATTTTATCTTTGAAGCTTGAACTGGCCCGCGGGAATATAAAGCGATTCGGTGGAGGATATGCGAAGAAGGACAGACGCGCGACGCGCAACGTGCAAAACGAAAGAGTCTACCAACCTTGGTACGTCGTTCCTTGTAAGCGTACTGGTGCTGGACACCGTGCACCTTGAGGCAGTGGCTCTCGAGGGAGCAGCGTTGCGTGAAGCTTTTCTCGCAGAGGTTGCACTTGTAGGGTCGTACGCCCGTGTGTGTGCGCGTATGCCTCTTGAGGTCGAAGGTGTCGTTGAAGCCCTTGCCACAGAAGGTGCAGAGGTAGCGTTTGACGTCGCTGTGGCACTTCATGTGCCGATTCAACAGTCTCTGGAGACTGAAGTTCTTGCTGCAGACGCGGCACGTGAACCTGCTCGGGTCGTCGTCCTGCAACGGTTCCAGACGTGAAGAAGGATAATCGCGGGAGGGGAGGCCCCGTGGAAAAGCGATGGATCCATGGATGTCGGGGCTTACCTTGCCAGGGGGCGGCCGGGCTGTGCGATCCTCGTCGCGGCTCGTCGCCGCCTGCCTCTGGCCCTCGATCGCCAGCGGGTTCTTAATGCCGTGGCCCCCGTTGACGAATTCGAGCTGGCAGTCCCCGGGTAGGCCAAGCTAATTTTAGTAAAAGATAATGAGAGGTTAGTTGGAAGGAGCGAATGACCGATTCGAGCGCAACAGCCGAGTCGTTTAAATATTATCCGAATAATGCGGTCGAGTTGTTTGGCATTGGCATTGACGTTCCGACGACTCTCTATAACATAACTTCCCGGTATCTAAGTGCATTTGTCATGCTTGTAAAGGCACTAATTACCATTGACTTTTATATTGTCATTATTTATTATCATCGCTTCGTTATATTATAACGAAGATATAATCCTCGATACCCCCCCCCCCCCCCCCCCCCCCCCCCCCCCCCCTTATACCGACGCCCGCCGTTTCTACTTACTAACCAACTAAATCTAATTACGGGGTAACTCTCTCTCTCTTTCTCTCTCTCTCTATCTCTCTGGAGCACTCAATCGCATGGATGAACGTACGTATTATGCCTTTGCCTGTATCAAATCGAGCCGCTTATCCTCTATCCATGTGTTGTATACGCACCCTTTGTGTTAGCGGTGGCTCGCCGGCGTTCGAGGAAGTACTGGAGGCGACTCCCGCAGGGCTCGGCGCGTGGTCCATCAGGGCGCAGGAAGGCGAGGTGCTGGCGGAGGTCGCGTCGAGCGAACAGCTCCCGGCACCGGGACTCGGCAGGCTGCCACCAGCGCTACTTCCGGAATCCAACTCGAGGCCTACAACAAGGACGGGGAACGCCCGACGTTAACGAGCTAATGCACCCTGGTTGCCTCGAATTGTGAAGCTTTCATCGTTAGTTGTGTATTAGGGCACTACAATCTGCGTCACCGCTTGGATGTGCTGGAGCAGCCCTTGATTTCTTATGAGGTGACATGCCGTGATTGACCGTTGGTAATAAACGTTACTTTCTCAGTCTCGCGCTTACATAAGCTTGGACCTCGATTAGCCCTTATTTTTCTTTCTCTCCCATCCATATTATCATAATTCCATTATTATAAGCAATTTAAATAAATCGATCAAGAGCTGCCTTTAAATTATATAACATAGTCAAGTTTTAAAATGATGTACATTTCTGGTACTGAAAGTGATTTACAATTAGAATGTTATTTTTCATTTAAAAAGAAAGGAAAGAAGATGAAGAAGAAGAAGAAGAGGAAACACAGAAAATATAATAATAGAAAAAAAAGAAGAAGAGGACAGAAAGACAGAAGAGGAATAAAGAAAAAGTGAGATATATCACAATATTTCACAGCATGCGATTAAATCCGATTCTAATTAAGATAATTGAAACAAGTTAATTATAGCAGAGATGCGAGGAACGAAGCCAATTGCGTCGATAGATTGTTGTTTAAGGCAATTGAAGAAACGATTGTCCAGTGATGACAATTTTAAATATATTATTCATCGATGTTTTTATAATTGAGCGTGAATGATTTACTCGGTTAATCTAGCTAGTACGCAAGGACTCGGAGATGATCGTTATGAAGATTGAAATGATCGGAGGAGCAAATATATAAAAGTTTAGCAATTATAGGTGTTCCGTTGCACGGAAGGACGTCGGGACGTGGGAGGAGGAAAATAGTTAAAAGGCCCACCACTGCCAGTAAAGCTGAGACCGGGACTCAGCAAACCTTGATGATGATGCTGGTGGTGGGGTGACATGGCCTGTTGCTGCTGTTGCTGTTGCTGCTGTTGCTGTTGCTGCTGCTGTTGCTGCATCTGCACCTGAATTTGCAACTGCTGGAGCTGAGGCTCATTTTGGGTCTGATTGATGTGCAGACCCAATTCGGAGCGCTCTTTGGGTAGTGTCTGGTAGCTCGAGTCGCCGTTCGAATAGAGCGCCGAGAGTTTTGAGGATGTGAAGTGCTGCGGTGCCCCGTAATGTCTGCAATAAGATCGGACGTTGGTTAGCGTCACGACCAAGAGGATCGGACTTTAACCCCACTCCATCAGCCCTTCATTCAATTGCTTTATATCTTGATTTTTTTTTATCGTGATTAATCTTGCGTATTATGGAATTGAGTGAGCAGATCGTTCCGCCCGTAGCGGAAATTCGGAAAGTCGGGGGAGCGGGAGAGATAGCGCGATCGGTCGGTCGGTCGCCCAATGGTACGAGTCATCGAGGCAGAAAAATTGAGGAACTACCGAGCGAGGGACGGACACGAATTAACTAGAACGGCCGAGAAAGGGGAAGGCTATAAATACTTACCTGGAGGCGTCGAATCCTCTGGTGAGGGAGATGCTGTGCTCGGGGAAGGGGTCGACGCTTGGCTCGACAGGCGTGCTTATCTGGCCATCCTGGGCCATGGCCGCGCTGCCGGCCGATGCCGGCGAGTGCAGAGTCTCGTCGAGGAGCTCGGCCGCACCCTCCTCGGCCGGCAGTCTCGGCAGAAAGAGGTCCGCCGCGTCGCTGAGGCTCTCGAGCAAGGCCGTGTGATCGGAGCTGAAGGTGAGGGTCGCCGAGAACTGGAGGGGATCGACCACGGCACCGGAGACGACGTCGAGCATCATACCCGAGTCCGTGACGTCGTAGGGCCCGTACTGGCCGCTCAGTAGATCGCTCGGCTGGATCTTGTAGGCCGTAAGGTCCTCCTCCTCCTTCAGTGCTATGCCGTACGAGGCGCAGACGTTCTGCAGGAGGGAGTACTGCTTGCCCTCCTGGGCGGCATACTGCTGCTGAGGATTGAGGCTACTGTCCTGCTGGCCGGTGTCGCACTCCATGCCGACGGTCGGCGACGCCGTCAGGTAGCCGTTGCCTATCATCATACCCACATTATTATTATTTAAAGATCGATCGGGCCCAGTCGCCCTTACGCATTATAATTAAGTCTACCCATTTGTCACAAGACATATTTCATTCTCATTGCTCATGCGCCGTTTCGACGATAATAAATATGGCGTCAAAATTATTGCCGATGGACGCACGGCGTGTCCTCCCGGATTATCGCGATATCTTCTTTCTCGTATTTCGATAAATGTGTCGGCTCTTTGCGATCTCGTAAGGCCCCCGATCCCGCAAAATAACAGCCGAGATCCGAGTTCTCGCACTTTTAACGGCTTAGCTTGATAAGGAGTCACACAACACTATAATTACAGGTGCATAAATCGAAAATTTATACTAATGTATCTATCCCGGCTATTATTATCATTATCATTATTATTGTTATTATCATTGTTGTTATTATTATTATTATTATTATTATTGTTGTTGTTATTATTATTATTATTATTATTATTATTATTATTATTATTATTATTATTATTATTATCATCATCATCATCATTAGCATCGCAACATGCAACGCAATGGGAGATTCGCTATTTAAGCGTCTACTGCTACTAATGGACAATATAATTATCGTTTCTACATTGCTTTGAGCTTGCGTGGCAATAAAAATTAATGGAGTATTAAAAACCGGATATTTAATGTTTGTTAAAGCGACGACGGATGATTCGTCATTCGTGCTCGCGCTTAAACAACCATTACATAATTGTGAAAAATCCATGAAAATTATACATTCCCGAGCGTCTTAATTGCTCCCTCGCCGCGCTCGCAACATAATGTGACGAATATATTTTATAAATTCATTGGGACCTTGTGGGCGGCGATTGCAAATTGATTTTAGTTGCGCATCACAATTGCCGTTTGGCGATCGGTGCGAGCACGTTGGGGAGGTGAGAGGGCTTGGAGGGCTTGAAAAAACCTTAAGCAGTCGAAAAAAACTGGACGAGCAGGCTGGACATCTTTGCCCCACCCACTTTCCTCGCCCTCCAGCCCTCCTCCACCCCCTTCTCTACCGGAGCAATGGTCGAGGGACGTAGAACAAGGCTGGTTCGCGATAAAAAAGGCGACAATGAAAAATATCCACTTACCGTTATATTGACTGGCAAAGTTGGCGAGGTTGTTGCCACCCTTGAGGCTCTCGTAGAAGGGCGGCAATGAGCCGGTGGGCGGCGAGCTCGGGCCGTAGTTGCCGCGACCGCCATTACCTCCGGGATTCATGCCACCGCCACCGGCGCCGCCGGTGCCACCGCCAGCAGCCGTTCCACCACCTCCTCCGCCACTACCGGATACGTAGCCACCACCGGAGGATGCTCCACCCGAGCCACCACCCCCGGCCGACGAGCCCGAATTTCCCGACTGGCTACCACCGCCGGTGCCGCTGCTGCCACCCCCGCCGGCACCGCCACCGCCGCCGCTACCGCCAGTACCACCGCCACTGCCACCACCACCGCTGGCGCCACTCGATCTCCCGTGTCCGCTCGCCGCTACGTGAATGCCTTGAGAACTGGACAGCCTCATCGCCAAGAGTGGACGGGCTATCGAGTTGCCGATGGTCGAACGTGTCGCTTTGGCACCTTCGCGTCCGCGCTCGTTACTACTCTCCTCGGGCTCCTCCTTTCGCTTCGGCACCGCGTAATCGATCGGCTGCTCCTGTGGATCGACGAATCTGTGTAAGTTACGTTCATTCTCCCCCGAAATCGTCCAAGCCCAAGTTTCATTTGTTATTATAGAGGAAGCCTTCGAGCCTTGAAAAATCACGCTGCTTCGATCCATTTAATCTTGCATTGAGTATTGCGAGTCTATTAAGAATTTCGAGAGTGTGACATTTTGCGCCAACGTTTAATCGTCATCGTTCCCCCAATTCATGGAATCTCTTCCCATTTAATGCAACAACTATCGATCGTAATGCTTTTGAAATATTATGATGATTATGGCAAGATATAATGGAGGAAAAGAATATACGAAAAAACAGTCATGACCAGCCAATGGATGTTATCGTTTGCATAATTTTTGTAGCCATAGTACATTGTGACTTTAAGCTACAATTTCTGTATTAATTATTAACATTGTTACGTCACTGTTTCACAGCTGCACTTATGATTTAGCCACCAATAAGTCGATGATGAATCAATCTGCATTATAATGCCTATCGAAAGACATAATTTCATAATTTTCAAATAATATGCACTGCTTTCAAAATTTTCACTTAATATTAAATTTATAAACAAAATAAAACAAAAACAAAATAATAAAATAAATAAATCAATAAATAATTAATATTAAACGAATAAATAATTAATATAATAAGAAGAATTATATAATATAATATAAGGAATATGAACCTTAGCTGGCCGATAAGACACTTTACAGTTGCAAAATAGAACACTGCGACACTAACTAAAGCTCTTCGATAATCCCTCGATTCCACTGTCAACGTAAATAATATTCACAGTCGGTAGCAAATGAGTTTCAAGTACCGAATGACAGGTTGCATACCTCACAATATATTTATACCTGCTTCGATTTTAGGTGTAAAGATTATGAAAAATGAAAAGAGGTCAGTCATTAGTCGATTTTAACTGCAAGAAGAAATAATGGCCAATAAGAGCAGGCTGAAGCTAACAATGGGCCAGCGATATTCAGTCTGGCTGAAAATACTGTCGGAACAGGCTATTTCTTGGAATTCTGCATTATTCGATGGACGGAAGACTGCCCGTGCTTATCTACTTCCTACGAGCCAATGACGACCAAATACGAACAAAATGGCGGCCGCACTTCTCAAACCCTTTACATCACCGCGATGCCTCAAAGCCCAATGTTTTATCGCGTGGTTACGTGAACGCCGAGCTGCAATAGGTAAACGGCATTGTAGAGCACATTGGGCCCAAAAGCTCAAGCAGTGCCTGTGTATAACCGAAGGATCCCTCGTAATAATTGCGCGGCGAGTTGACCGAAAAAAAAAACTTTACCTATAATTTAAGGTGAGCATAAAACTGCTCATCGTCTCGACGGAACAACCAATCAAGCACGAATGACTTCCTCTTTGCGCTGCGCACGGATGGGCTGCGCACTTACCTGCTCGGGCTCTTGGGTGCGCGGTATCTCGATCTTGGTGTCTTCGCGCCTGGCGCTCTGCGCCTTCGGCGGCACCCTCTGTATGACGGAGACCCTCGTGGGAGCCTCGGGCCTTGGCGTCCTCGGCGGTGTCGAGGGTCGCGGGAGCTCCAGTCGCTCGGGCTTGGACACGGCGAGCTGGGACTCGGGCCTCGGTGTCAGGCTTGGCTCCTTGCGCGTGAGCACGTGGCCACGGCTACCGTAAGGCACGTCACCCCCGAGGATACTGGAGATGAAGCGGCGTGCTGGACCGTCAGTACGGCAGGGTCCCGGCGAGGAGGGCCCCGGAATCGGGGGCGGTGAACAAGCCGGTGATCCACTGCTGCGCAGTGACTCCGGCGTCGTCGCTCGTTCATCGTCCGACTTGTCTCGATCTAAAAGGCACAGACGATCGAGGGTTGGTTCTTTTGTTCACTAAAGGCAATTGGGCTTATCGCTCGGGCGCATGGGATGGGAACGGATGGTTACGGGACGCTCGGCCGCCTTGGGTTGCGCCGATTTCTTATATTCTCCGGTCGTTTGCCGTTTCGACGAGGTCAGTCGTTCGATTATTCACTTTGCAATTGTTATTTATAGGGGAGGTGTAAGTAAGGACTAATTTAATGCCCTGCTTTTTAATTATTATTGCGAATTATCTGACAGAACTTTTTTCTTTCATTTCACGTTACATTACGAGCTCCAATTAATTCCACCTTGCATTTCTATCGATCTTACGGGACATTTTTATTCATTTTATATTTTCAATTCTCTCTCTCTCTCTCTCTCTCTCTCTCTCTGCTGTCGATTTTTTTGCCTTTTTTTTTATTAATTTTCATTTATTTATTTATTTATTATTATTGTTATTAATATTGTTATTTTTTTCTTTACTTTTCTAATAATGTTGCGAAGATTACGATGAATACATATGTATATGTATATATACATATATATATATATATATATATATAGAAAGGGCATTAGTTTTATGGCGTTGATAAGGATTGATAAGTTTAAATTTACTTCCGGAGTACGAAACGTGCATGTGATTTTCGAATCAGCGCGCTTTTTTAGCAAACATTTTCATCGTTGTGTTTCATTCAAATTGCAAAATGATATTAAGATACGAGTAAATTGCTTCGATTTTTTGCAATGCATAATTTCTGTAGTAATTTCCGTGCGGTCGGGAGTAGCTCCTTGGCTCGCTCGGCCCAACAGCAACCGACAGCAAACAAAGAAGATCCAAATTGAAAAATTTATAATGCCTCCGGGGGAAGAATCATAGGGTAATTCCATTGCGACGTCGATAAATCAGCGCGCGCACGAGAGGATTAAACGAGCGTCTTAAAAAGTCAATTTGACGGGTGAATCATCATCGTCGATCGCAATTCTCCTTTCAGCTCCTTCCCCAAGGAAAATCAATTATCCTGCCGCGGCCCTCGAGTGTGCTAAACTTTAGTCGCTCGTCTAGATTTTGCGCAGCTGGCGCCGATGGCAGCTGTGTCCCGGCTGTGAACAGCCAAAAGAGGCGCCTCCTTCGTCCCACGCCTCTTCCTCCGTGAGCGCGACAATCGTTGCCGCCGAGGCCGTATCGCGTCAAGCAAAAGGCGTGCTACTTCGCCGAAAAAACGAAACACAAAAATGAGCGCTCGACTGCTGGGCGAGTACGCCCGATCGCCAAGAATTGATATTTCGCGGCGCGACATTGGCAATGAAAGTGTCGCGTCGTAATGGTGATTGGTAATCGCTCGCCGTAGAAATGCCGTGACGAAGAGACGTTCGAGATCGTGTTGACGGCTTACCAAATAAATCCACCACAACGATTGGATCGGAGCGTAATGGAGCGAGGACGAATTATCGGAATCGCTCGTAAGCTCGTACGCTCGTACGCTCGCACGACAACCGGACAGCCATCGTGTTTTTGCGTAAGCAATTACGTCAGCGCCTTTGGGTGCGCGAGAGCATCCAAAATGGTGGCCACACAGCCAAATATATCGCGACTGTGTGGTAGGCGCGACGAGGCGGGAGAGCCCTGGGTAACCTTCGACACCAGTTCGCGTTCGCCATCGCGCGACGACGGGATCTCCCCCGTCCAGAAAGCATTTAGGCTCCGATTCTTTCGTTTTCTGCTCGGCCCTCTCCCACCTTCGCCCAACTCCCTCCCCATCGCCCTGACGCCTCCCTGCCTCTTTACCATCTCTCTGCTCCCTTCTCCCGGTCGTTTGGTTTCTCAATGTTACAATGTTTCGCTTACAATGTTCAAAGTATCGTGAATGATACCAGTGACAAAAGTCACTTTATCACTTTATCGAGGCTTTCATTGTTTCCGTTTCCATGGAACTGGTTAATTGTGAGAAAATGATTCTAGCTGATGCGTAGCGATCGGCTATTTTTCACTCTTGCCGACATCTCGCCGAGCGATTGAATTTACTTGGAAATACTTTGTCGTGGTTGCCATAGCGATTACGAGTAAGATTATCATTGATTGCCGTCATTGAGCACTTCTTATTGCGGCTTTACGATATTCTGCCGTAATGAATTTTGATTTTTATTATAAATACGTATGTCTTTACGTGGTAAGTATATATTTGTTTTGCCGCTGGAGAGATGCATCGACAACAACAGCATAGCACCATACTCGACAAAATCATTTATCCAATAATAAATCTTAATTATATAAGGCCTTCTTCTTATAAGACAGATGGGGTGTCTTTTCCAAACGCCCCTTTGCTCCTCCTCTTTTCATCAAATCCGCCAAAAACGCGTGAAAATCACTAATTGGCCCCTTAAATTCCAAAATATCATAATTAACGCTGAGATAATTGTCTTTAATAGCGTATACATACATTGATACAGGAATGAGGTAGCGTCGTTAATTCTCCGAAGGAGGTAAGTCATTAGCCAAAGTTAAGTGTACCAGTAAATCTAAGCGGCACGTATTACGTAGAAAAAAAATTTTCTCTCCTTCGCTATGATTAATTTTGTTTTCGTATTGAAAATATCGTTCGAAAGTTACAATCGAAGGACGGCATTCCTAAAGCGGTAGTTTCTATTTTTATAGCACCGTTGTAAGTCGATGCAACTGACGAGTGACTCAACTCGCTCTCTTCTTCTCTGCATCGACGTTTCAAGTTTAAGATAAAAATTACAGCGCAGCTATTGGCCTTTCGCGCTGAGATCATCAATCGATTGCCGAGGAGTTGTCCAGGGGGGACTCGCAACTTCGATTAGCCCGCGCTTGCGATTTGCCATGTTATAAGGCAATTAACGTATGAAGAGGTACTAGACGAAGAACAACGCCGCGCGTGACGGATTAGTCGAATGATGCGCGGGCGTGATTAAAAGACAAAGCGGTAAATCGCAGAATGTAAAAACGGGGAAGAGTCGAGTGGAGTCGAGTCAAGTCGAGGCGAGTCGAGTCGAGTCGATGCGAGTCGATGCTCGTCGACACGTGGGATCATCGCGATATTTCGCATTAGCGTGCGAGTGCGCGAGCATGAATTTACGAGCGAAGGCTGCGCGCTTACGGTGGTCGGCATCGAGGAGAGAGTGAGGCCGAATTGGGATTATAGGCGGTAGCGTAGCTCTTATGATGCACCAACCTCAGCCTCCGTCGATATACCTTATCGCGCGCACTCTACACAAACAAATACGCGTTTATCCTCTTCGCGTCAATTATGAATGATTTTCTAGCTGGCGCTGTAACGGTTAGCTCATTTATTATATTTATGATTAACGTTGCTTTCTGATAATACTAGAATGCGCAATTGAAAGTACAGATTCGCGTGTGTCTCACGCGATGGGAAGAGAACAGCGACTATAGGAAAAGCAGTGACGAGAGAAAGATCGAGATTGAGAGAGAGAGAGAGAGAGAGAGAGAGAGAGAGAGAGAGATAGAGCGACGCTACTGAAAGTAATGAAAGTAATTTTTTAAAAAATTTGCCAATTGATAAAACTATTTTGGAGCGTGTTATCAGTTCGCTGAGAGTCAAAAGGGATCTTTGCCAAAGGGACGAGTAACGTAATAAGGAATGAGAACGGTGGAAGAAACGGGAGAAGAATGTATGAGAGAGAGAGAGAGAGAGAGAGAGAGAGAGAGACTGAGTGAGGGGCTGAGGGGCCCAAGAATACGGAATGCTCGAGGTAACGGAGGAGCGTAAAAGATGAGGGAGAACGGGGAGAGTCGAATGCTCGATAAAGAAGGAGCGTGGAGCGTGGCTCTCTCGACTTGACGGCCGACTCTTTCCTCTTCTCACCGGCGGCAATTTTGATGCGGACGAGCGATGCTGCGGAACAGCTTTTTGCCGAGGCGCGTACTCCTTGGCATTGGTCGAGATTTTCATTTTCGAAGGCTCGCTCCATCGCTTCGTCTCCATGCTCGCCGCGAATTATTTACCGAATTGCTCGGCGCATTGTGCAAATACGCGATTAATGGTATCGTGCTTTCTACGGAACTTCTCGTTCCCTTTCGAATTATCTACCGGTTCACCTCCGCTTGCCCCCCCCCCCACCGGCCACTTAAACTCTCGCCCATCACTTCCACCACCTCCCTAGCCACGATAACCCTTTGCCGTCCAATTCAATCAACGAAGAGTCAAGCGTCAGGCGACCTAGAAAGTTTCCTTAATCTCCTTATTGAATTTCAGTTAATAACTTTTTGGACTTGCTAATGTCCTCCTCATCCGTTTGCCGACAATGACATCGCGTTTCTAAGTCGGACCACGGCCTTGGCGCAAAAGCACCTCTTGCAAGACCACTTCCACCTTCTCCCGATAAATAACGGTCGCTATTACGCGTCACTCTCAGAGACAGACGGACAGATAGACAGACAGCAAGACAGCAAGACAGACGTCGGACTGACGGATAGACAGTGCGAGAGAGAGGGAGAGAGAGAGACGAGGTGAAAATAAAATAATAATAAGTTAAAGCAATAAGCGCGGGCTAAAAAATTCGGGTCAATGTCAGACGTCGCGTCGTGACAGCCGTTGCTCGACATTGCCATCGTCGCGTCACTACCAAGTGAAGCAGGAGTTAGAGGAGGATGAGGATGAGGATGAGGAGGAGGTGGAGGAGGAGAAGGTGGTGGTGGAGGAGGTGTAGGAGGAGAAGGTGGTGGTGGAGGAGGTGTAGGAGGAGAAGGTGGTGGTGGAGGAGGTGTAGGAGGAGAAGGTGGTGGTGGAGGAGGTGTAGGAGGAGGAGGTGGATAAGAAGAAGGAGAAGGAGAAGGAGGAGCAACACTATAAGGAGGAGAAGGAGGAGGAGGAGGATCGCGAGTATTTCGCTTTTATACGCGGCACGTTTCGACGGCTCAATGTCGTCCGGGTCCCGGCGATAACTCGAAGGTCCCGCTCCCGAGGCCACCATTGGCTTTCGTCGACAAGGCGTTAGATTTTCCCCGTGTTTACGGATTTGCATATCGCGCCATCGGAATTATTTGCCGAGCCGCTTATCGAAACCAGTTTCGCCGGATCCTCTGGGCTGCCGGGGCAAGCGAAGCTAATTAAAAACTTTGCCAACGCGCGTGAGAAAATGAATTCGAGTGCCCGAAGGAAGTTGTGGCTCCGGCTTTGCAGCCGCGGGAAATCCCAGAGGAATCTATGGCAATCGCGCGACAACCACTCCCACAAATTCGCTTCGCCATATTTCCACGTCCTCGGGATAATAAGGGACTGCCGTCGCTATCGACCTATTAACACACTCGATGATGAACACACAATGATAACGATTTGCCTGATAAAGGTGCCGAGTGGTATCCTAATGCCGTGGATCGGGAGCGATCGAATCGAGCATTGATCATCGGATGTTAAACCGCCTCGTTATTCAGGCTGCAAGCGATAGAAACCTTGTGGAAAGTTGCTTCGCGGAGCGCTCGGTCGATCCTCCAAATTGGTATATAAGAGCACAAGGACGTTCGTACGCGTGGAAGGGGAGAGTGGAAACTTTTAATGAAACTACCGGGAACGAATGTCGGGTTGACGTAACAAACTCGGGATGGAGAAACTTCATCGGCGCGCGTCGGTTAATACTCGCTATCTTCTCGTCGCGCTTTCCACTCGTCCAATGTCCGCGTTATCGGCCACTGAGACTCGGCGGCACTGTTGGGAACAAGGGACTTCTATCGGACGGCAGCTGGCATTCAAATGCGCCGACGCGCGTCCTGCCCTATTTCAATTTTCTGCTTTCATTAAAGATTGCGCGGCGTAGATTGCGCCTTGCCCGTATGCCCGCACGCAGCCCGTGTAATTAAGGCCCAGGCGAGTCGGGAAACAATAAAATGAAAAAGCGAACGAAGGGACCGAGGACGACGGATTGTTGGAGTGGGGGCGCTGAATGCGCAGAGTGAGTGAGGAGGAGGAGGAGGAGGTGGTGGCTGGCTGGCTGGCTGACTGGGCTTGCTGGTTCACTGGCTGCCGAGGGGCGGAAGGTGGCGCGCATGTCTGTATTCCTTGTTGTTCTTCTTTCTCTCTCTCTCTCTCTCTCTCTCTCTCTCTCTCTCTCTGTGTCTTTCTCACTCACTCACTCACTCTCTCACTCAATCCCTCGGCCGATGCGAGCAGGTGATTTGAATAATTGACGTTGGGGTAGCAAACGAGGGCCGATCGCATAGCCCAAATCATGGACACGACCATGTTTCTTAACGGCTTGGTCGCGCAAGCATTAATTACGCCGTAATAGACGGTAGGCAAACTTATTGAATGGAAATCTCCGCCACCTTCTCGTCATTCGATCGCTACCTCTACTTCTTTTATTCTTCTTCGTTAGTTTTTCTGTTTTTTTGTTTGTTTTATTTTGTTTTGTTTTGTTATTGTTTTCCTCTCTTTTCCCTCACCTTTTGCCGTCTTGTTTCGGCGAATCCTAGGTGATTTACAAGCTCCTAGGAGGATTAGACTTTCGATGGAGCGTACGAGCGCAACGTGAAGAATTCGTCGTTCGGCTTAATTAATTAAACGTTAAGCGATCGTGCTCGTGATTCGCCAATGGCCTCGGGGAGGCCGTCATCGATGATCGAAGTGGCGACGCGATCGATTAAGCGGGGCGAAAAACGCCCCGCGCCGACGATTAATCGAGGTCGCATAAACGATAAACGAAGGCTGTCGGGTATTTTCACTGGGAAAATAGCCGACGGATCCATTAGCGAATCGCGGCGAGGCGCGCATTAATCATTATACGATCGAGAGCCGATTATAAGTGAGCCGTGCGGCCTAAAGTAAGTGCTTAAAATTCAGGAGATTCGCCGTCTGTCTCGTCTAGCGAAAAGTATCGTCGGGTATCCCTGAGCTCAATCCGTTACGCAGAATCATCGCGCGGCCATAAACGAATGCCGGCGGCTGGCCCCCTTCCTTTAAAAGCGCCCGAGCGCGAAAATGAAAAAGGGAAGGCGACGGGATCGAGATCGCGATCGAACAAAGGAGGCCTTTTTTCTTTCTGCACCGACGGAGAAATTCGCGAACGTACCCGACGCCAGTCACGCCCCGACCTGGCGGCGAACGTAACGAAGGCGGCCCTGGGCCCCCTGCACTTGGCCCCCATCGGGGAATATTTCGGTCATGGCCGTCGTTGCGGCATCGAGACTCGCTCGGGAGTTCGCCGTTGGCTAAAAGCGATTCCGCGCTCGGAATTAATTCGCCACGCGTTGACCCGACGCATTAAAGTTCAGCGGAGAGTCTCGCTATCCGTCGACGTAACTATCGTTTTAATAACCGGGCTCTCGCTACCGAGATTATTCGTGTTACAGATTATTGCGAGCTCGAGCTGTCTCGCGTATTATTGAAAATGCGGCTCTGATGGCGTTAGCGTTGTGCCAATAGCTCCTTATGGATGAGAATTAGAGAGGAGTCAACGTATATTATCGTAGTTGGCGAAGCAATTGGGACAGCCACCCCGGTAGATGCCCATTGTTCGATTATCCTTCCCGAGCTTTTCCGCGAGCGACAAAGAGGGCAATTATTTTAATCGCGGGCATTCTACGCTACAGCCACGTCCTTGCGAGCAAGGACTCGAGCCTCGTCGTGCAAAATTTGCGGAAGCGACGAGACGAAGCCTTCGAGGCATTCCTCCTTACAACTCGCCAACGATATCTTTCATTTATACGGACGACGGACGTAATGACGCCGATACGACGAATGTACCACCGAGTTTCAGTATATACGAATTAGAATTGGTTGGTTGGTTGGTTGGTTGGTTGGTTGGTCGGTTGGTGGGTTGGTCGGCTGGTTGGTTGGTAGGCCAAAGAGAGAGAATCCTCGTTTTAAAATTCAAGAGTCCATGAAACGAGACTCTGTTTCAAAACCGATAGCCATCGTGTCGCAACGACGCCCCTCCATGCGGATTCGCTACAATTGAGAATTCCGTCGCCATCCGCTTCTCGGCGCGCATTTACATTTACGTTTCTGGACGCGTGTGTTAGAAAAAAAAGCGTGAAAATGAGCGATAACGCGGGACCCGTTAGAAGAGCGAAAAGAATAAAACGGGAAGGTATTTTCCCGTTGCTAAGGTTAGCTAAGGTTGGACAACTTTTAGGCCCGCCGCTGCCGTATCCTCGACACACATACGCGTACGCGCGTACGCGCGCGCACTCCTCGAGAGATTATGGCTGTTGTCTGGCTTCCACGGCCGTGCCTTGAGGCCCGAACTTGTTTCTTCGTGTCGGCTTTAGCGATCTCGAGCGCAGGCTCTTGCCGATACTCTTTTACTCAGGAGGGCCCTGCCGATTCACCGAGGTGAATCCGATCGCGACCATTTTTCTCTCGTCGTACGCAAAAAGCGTCGAAGAGCTTGTCTCCTTCTCTCCCTTTCGTGTCCTATCTCATTCCCTTCCTCCCGCCCTTAATCTACTCGCGATCCCTCGCCCGCTTACTTGTACGCTTACTCTCCCCCTCACTTTCTCTCTCTCTCTCTCTCTCTCTCTCTCTCTCTCTCTCTCTCTCTCTCTCTCTCTCTCTCTGTGTCTCTCTCTCCTTTCTCGATCTCCCTCCGTCTCCGTCTCCGTCTCTGTCTGTCTATCTCTTCCTTTCTTTCTCGCGTCGTGTCTTTGTCCCGCTGGCGGTGGAAATAGTTTGGGATCTTTTTACTCGGCGGCGCGTTCGCCTTTTTTATGTTATTTTTTTCTTTTTTCTTTCATCTTGTCCCTTCTCTTTCGCGTATCTTGAACCTTTTCTTCCTTCATTCTTCTTTTCTGCGACTGACCTTGCGGAGGCGTACTCTTTGCACTCACAGGAAAACATATCTTTGCGGTTGGGATTTTATTATTTTTTTTTTTTTTTATTGACCAAAAATATTTTATCGGGAGTACAATTAATATTTTTTTTTCAACTTTCTTTTTCTCTCAATCTATCTCTCTCTCTCTCTCTCTCTCTCTCTCTCTCTCTCTCGCTTTAATTAAGTGCTCTACTCTATCTGGAAATGGATCGATAAATTTGATTGGATAAAAATTGATGTACTACGAAAGTGCTATACGAAGGCGTTATCCTTTAAGCACCGCAACCGCGTCTTAATAAAAATATATCATTTAAAAACATAATATTTGTTCGGGTATCAAATTACTTTAAATTAATTCAGTTTATTAAAGCGACGCTTAAGTTGGCTTCTATTAAAAAAAAAAAGAGGATAAAAGAAAGAAATCGCAAAACAAAATAATAAAACTTAAAAAATAAAAAAATAAAAAAATTAAAATCCCGGAGATAACGCTCGTAAAAAAAGGACTTTGGTCAGGAGTAACGTTCAATTCCCATTAGCGTATACATTAAGTACAAACATGTACACCTTTGAGTGCAGAAAAGGAAAACGTACGCAAAAGGGTAAAGCCGAACGAGCGTTAATCTCTACGTGACACACGTCATTTCCGCTCGCATATCATTGGTAAAGAGACCGCGAGAGAGTGTGACTTTTCCCGCGGCTCCAAGCCCAAATCCGCGGCAATGGTGAGAGCAGCCTGGCCTTGGAAACTCGTCACCTTCGACGACAACGACGGCGACGATCGAAGACGCCGATCGGCCAAGTGTGTCGCTCGGAACGGTACCTCCGCACCAGAACGTCGAATCCGCTCGGCATGTCGCACACGCAATCCAAGAAGACGCGCGCAGGTCGCACTTCCGTCGCCATTGGGCATCGAGACGCATTGTAATTCGCACCCGCGCACGCATGCACGCATGCACGCATGCATACGCGAAACCCCACCAGCCCGCGGCTCTACCCTACTGGCCTCGCGTGTGTCAACGCTCCCGTTACGCACGCGCTTCTTCTTCCGCCCGCTCGCCTTTTATCTCGCGGCTTTTGTCTAACTATCGTATCCCTTTGTCGTCTCGACTGGACGGTTAAAGCATCGATCGCTCGCTCCCTCGTTCGGCGACATCGCGTAAATGTAAAGACGCCAACAACATACACGATTGTCCACTTAACGGGCGGATCCGTTACGAGCGATCGCTAAAAGCGGGAAGGAGAGCTCGTTGCCGAGGACTGCCCAACTAACTATCCTCCCGGTTTCTCATTACCTCGATTTCCTCTTAGTTTCCGAGAAAGACGAAATCGCGACACGCACACGCTCTCGCCACCGCGTATTACAGTTGGGCCGCTACGCTCGACGTAAGAAGAGGAAGTTGCACCTTGCGAGGGACAAGACATATATATATATATATATATCCCAGCGAACTAGCTTCATGCCACAAAAAATAGAAATCTCGTAGGAAGAAGCATCGAGGAACGGCTCGGGGCAAATAAAAAACATCTTAGACAGGTAGTAAAGTGTTCCGTTCGATATTGAATTGTATTTATTTTTCTTAGAGTCTCTTAAAAAAAAAAAAAAAAAAAAAAAAAAAAAAAAAAAAAAAAAAAAAAAAAAGAATATATTGCTGATATAATCCATATATGGAATCGCCCCGCTCCTTCGCTCCTCTTCTTCCCCTCTCGTCACCGCAGAGGAGCGTCAAAGGAAGAGGCGGACAGCGGATAAGGGAGGGCGTAGGCAGGTCGCCTGTGGTCGCCTTGAAAAACTCCGTCGATTAATACACCAGCCAGCCAGAAGCGTGTAACCGAGCAACCGAAATTGAGAGAGACGGAACTACAATGAGCTATAGAGACGAGGGAGGGAGAGAGAAAGGATGAAAAAAAGAGTCCCAGACTTTTTCTAAACCAGTTTTAGGACGAAACGCCGCCGCATATGCATGCGCCACTCGAGAAACACCTACTCACTTTACCGTTGCCCGGCGAGAACAACGAAAACTCGAGAGCGTTAAAGAATCTCCCGTCACGAAAATCTCTTTCCACTGGATCTCATGAGCCTTTTATACTTCTGCCTCTGTTGTGCATGTAAGCACGCGTGTACCACACAGGCATACAACCTCTACTACGTGGGTTGCCACGGAACACGGGAATTCCACGGGTACCTTCCCCTGCCTATATCGCAACATGACGAATCGAGTATTCGGTGACATTAAATATCTTGCCATTTACGTAATTCGCGACTCATTGCTTTTCTCGCCACTATCTTAAACGTGCATTTAATGAGCTAATAATAATTAAACAGAGAAATTAATTAATGATATAAATATATAAATTAATTAATTAAGGGAGAAAGTAAACAGAGCGAAGAAAGATGGCAAGACTGAATCACACGGTCTGTCCACCTGCAAGTAGGACTTGCAGCGAATATTTAAATGTCGCTAATCAGATAATCGGACGAGCAGCCGAGAACCCGTAATAATTCATTGCCGAGCATAAAATGGTAATGCGAGTGGAAAAGATGGGCGGCTAGATCGAAAGGTCTGGAATCGGGACGTCACGCAATTCATTAATGAGTCCACGAAATCGTTATTTGACGCTCCGCACCGCAAATGCAAAATAACAATAGAAGCGCCTGGCATTAAATAAAGCAGCCTCTAAGTCATGTTTACCGTTAACGCAGCGGACGAATGGAAGCGGCGGCCACGACGTCGCTTACGAATCGATAATTACAGCGCGACTCTTATGTCAACGGGCGATGATTTCACCTTATTCGTGATCACCCATTACAATTACGAATGCGCGCAATTAGAATAAGCGCTGAGCCACGGTATTATTTCCATTCCTTACCGTAATGAGACGAGACAATGACCGAGTCTTGCTCATTGCTGACTGATTGATGTATCGCGGGGAGGCACGCGGGTTCGAATAAAGTCGCCCCAACTTTTTCCCTCGGACGAATGAAAAGCTGCGTCCGTCCGTGGGCTCATCGCGATAATGGAAAAAGTCGTATAATAACGCAGTGGCTCGCTGATCGACCGACGTATCCCTCACTCCTATCTCATTCAGAGGCGCGCTCACACGCAACAAACAGCGCACGGACACGCGCACTTTCTATCTCTTTATCTTCGCGGTTACATCGTCTCAAGGGCAGCGCCATTTCATTGGGCGCCAACGCGCTTTTTATTCGGTTAACGAGGGGCCGGGCACGGGGGCCGAGAAGAGGGCACCTGCGTGTCAGGTGCCCGTACCTGCGACCCGCGTCTCCGTTAAACGAGCGCTCGAGGCGCAAAATCTAGGCCGTAAACCGGCCTCTACATCATTAACCTCGCGCGACATTACATTATTCCTACATTATTACCAAATTCCCTTGGCTATGTACTTTGCGATCGCTGCTGGCGCCGATCCGTTATTGACGGTCTCGATGATCGCGAGGCATGCATACGAGCAGATGCACGAAGAAAATAAAAATTAGATAGAAATTAGATAAAAGACATTGAGCAACGACCATCGCTTTCGCGCTATTCCCATCATCCATTTTTTATCTCGAAATAATCGTCATCCTTACTTTGAACAAATTGACATCGCCCCTACTCCGTATCATCCTGACTTTAAACAGTCGCAGGGATTCTCGAAGATCCGCGCTCTCTACCCCTTTCGACTCCCCCCCCCCATCCCCACTTCCGTCACATAAAACTCTCTACAACCCCCTACAACCCCCTACAACCGCCTACAACCTTTCGTCCATTCGTTCTTTCATTTGATCACACGTCATACGACGACGATCTATGTGTCTGATGTAGCGGTGCCGAATTTAATACCAAAATTACTGGATGACAGGCAGGGTTGCGGTCCCCGACGTGGAAACTGCGATCGCGAGCCGATCACGCAGGTAGAAATTATGATCCAGACTATCGGAAAGTGTGATTAAAAGAGCGTGTATTTTATCCCGTTACGTTGGATCGACTTGTTCGTGAATTTATCCGATCACTAGCACGCAATAGCACGGAAGATCACAAATGACGGGATCTCGCGACACTGCGCGTCCGTAGGATCGTTCCGTAGGAGTGAAATCGGTAGTCCTCGGGCTGCGCCCCGCGTTATCCTTTATGCTCCGACGGGCGGAAAGGTCAGGCACACGAGACACAGGTTGAACGAACTCCGAAAGCCGTGCGGAATATCGATACCTCTGGTCCATTACTCCGGGTACACGGCGGAGGCGGCTGCGGCCCCGGGGCCTTAAGTCTACCTCGATGCTACTCACACTGATGCTTGTTGACGATGAGGCTGAGTGGCTCGGCACCACCGAGCGGACTCTCTTTGCCTCCTGGTGGCGGACTCTTGCCGAGGTGCTGTGCCTCCAGCAGACGCAGCTGCTGCTGGTGCAGCCGGTTCTTTATGAGAAATATCTTGGGCATCGCGCTGGCTCCTCGGTACCTGCTCCCGTCGAGGCTCCTCCTTCCTCAGGCTCTTGGTCTCGGGTTCTCCCCTTTATTCCTCGTCCAAATCACAAGTGCACGTGGCCGGGCCTAGGGCCTCGGGCCCGGCATGCCCCGCTCGGCGCGCACTCCCTGGGCCCCGGATGACGCTCACTCGCGCGATCGGACGTCGGTCCTCTTCCTCACGGCTGGACTACTACGTGAGCGTTCGGCCTTATCCGCGGACTCGGTTGCGTTCGGTTGTGTTCGTTGTGCTCGGCTCGCTCGCGACGACGGCGCTCGACTCGGCCTCTCGTGCTCGACTGGTCGGGGGCCTTGCCGCGCTCCTGCCGCCCGACGACCGTCCGTCCGTCCGCCGGAGACACCTCGGTCGTCTCCCTCTCTCCCTCCGCCGCTCCGTCACTCGCGCTCCCTCCTTCCCACCCTCCCTCGCGCTACCACGATCTTTCGCTCGTTCGTTCGTTCGTTCGTTCGTTCGTTCGTTCGTTCGCTCGCTCGCTCGCTCGCTCGCTTGGCCACGGTCTCGGCTCTGCCCCTGGCGGCCTCTCGCTCGCGCACGCGCGCAATCATCGGGGCCCTCCTCGACCGACCGACCGACCGACCGACCGACCGTCCCCCGCCGTCCCCCTGCCACGGGGAACCCTCGCCATCCCGCACTCCCTCGCTCCAGCACCCCCACCCCCTCCACCCAACCATTCTACAGGCAAGTCGCCTCGTACGCCACGCTATGTACCGCGTATCCCCTCCATCGGGGCGGCCCCGGTTCTTCCTCGCTCGGTCTCCTTCGGGCCCTTCGCTTCGTTCTTCTTCTTTCCCTCGGCAGCCCGATCCTTCGCTCTTTTTTCGGACAGCGGGATGGAGCCCCTCTACCGCCCGCTCGTCGATAAGAGTGGTGGCGGCGTGCCGCGATGCCGCCGGGGCTCGCGCGGCGAAGAGGAAGAAGAGGAGGAGTTGAAGGAAGGAGCTGCGAAGTAGGAGGAGAAGCGGGAAAGGGAGAGAAAGAGAGAGAGAGGGAAGACGGACAGGTATTATATGTGCATTTTAGTCCCGCTTCGGGGCCTTCCTAAGCCAGTTCTCAGGATATACACGCGCATACCTTGTTGTACCTGTATGTGAAGATCTACGGCGCATGCGCGTAACGGGCTTTTGCTCGCGCAGTTGCAACACACGCTATGCGCGGGCCCGTACCGTGCCATGTCGCATCCGAGACCGCTTGGGCTTTCTCGTTATTCCCAGCTTCATCGCCGAATGCCTTATGCACGTGTAAAAGCGCCACCACTGCTCGCGTCGCGTGATATTCTCGCCGGGTCGCTTTTTACCTTCTCCCTTCCTTCACTACCCGTCACAATTCCCTCGCTGCCCCCTCCCCCGCTACCCGCCCTCCCGATGCTCTTATTTCCCGCGACGATGACGTATCCCCTGATGATGATGATGATGCTCGAACTTAACGACGCGCGCCTTTTCCCGCTTATCGGCGAGGACTACGGGGTTATATCTTACGGGCTCGAACGCTTCGCACCTCGCTATCGGTTCATGCTCTTCCATCACTGAAGAACATATCGCTGATACTTGTCATTCTTAAACGGAGGCTCCGCGCAGCGTTACGTACGCGTCCGCACTCATAGCGCGAGCACAGATTTTCTTTGTTCCGTACATTTTCAACGTCGACGAGCGAATTAACAATAATACGCTTGTTCGCTGAGGAAACGATGCAACGACGACAATCTATCGCTTAAATTTTAAAGGGCATGTCAAACACGCCTATCTAGCGTATCCAGTATATCTAGCATTTGCCCCTCCCTTTATACAACTATACGTTCTAGTTTCCTGATAAAGGAGCTACTAATATCGGTAATCTTTGCAAGTGCATAATACCAATTATTCAGTCAAAATTGTATTCAACGCCATAACTATCCCTTATCTTAGAAAGGCAAAAAATAAAAAAGAAGTAGAAAGAAAAAATAGACGAGCTATTACATATTCCCGCATATGTTACCTACAGCGATAAGAGAAAGCACGCGCACATCCCGCAATGTTGGCAGATACTCTTACGCGAGCGCAAGTATGCACGTAAACCCGTAGGAAGCGTGCGCGCTAAGGAGAGCGAGTAGTGGCGCGACGGGGGAGGGGGTAAAATCCATAGCCCAGAGAGAGAGAGAGAGAGAGAGAGAGAGAGAGAGAGAGAGTGGAGAAGCGTAGAGTACATAGTAGAGAGGAGAGAACAAGAGAACAACCATCGAGTAACAAACGTAAAACAAAAGTAAAAAAGATAAAGAGAATTCGCCAGCAAAAGCGTGCGAGAAGCGAAGGGAGGAGTCACAGCCTCTCAAGCCGATTCTACAACGGAGGTCGAGCTAAGGTGTCGCGCTCCTAGTCGTCCCGTCCCATCGAGCTCGCATTCGGCTCACCTACGAGCGCACATACTCTCGTCGAACGTGCCCGGGGTGAGCCGCCTAGTCGGAAGTGTCGCGTCGCTGAGGGCGCGATCCGCGCGCGACTGCAGACTCGCCCTAGCGAAGCCGCACGTCGTCGAGGTATGCGCGCTCGGGCCCCGTGGGCGCGTCGTACGTGTGCGCGCGCGGAACGAGCCGACAAGGTTACGTTTACCTTTGCAGCTCCGCAATTCTGGTTACGTCGCACAGCTCGGCTCCGCCAGGCTATACGGTATATACCGCTCTAGCGGCTTGAGCTTAAACCGTGCGCCGAGCCGTACACCGGGAGTGAGGAGGGCAACGTTGGTATTCTCCCTCCGTGGTGGGGTGGGGTTGAGGTCGGGCGGAACGGCGAGAGCGGTAGGGGACGAGGGGCGGCGGGCAGCGGGCGGCTCTCGGATCACCTTGGGTACCGTCGCGGATGCCAGACGTAGCCACGAGAAAACCTGCATCGGTGCGTATGTGCGCGAGCGAGAGACGAGCGGACGGGTAGAGAATCGCGTATATATATATGCATACATGTGTGGAGGCAGGCTGATATTTGCTCGCGGTACGCTGATGCTTTGTCCGATTGCTCATTTCGCTTGTCCTTACTTTTTCCTCGTGCAATCGACCTTTTGTTTATTTTCTCGATTGTTTACCGCCGAAGAAATTTGCCGGTGCATTACCGCGTTTTTACTCCTGTTTGACGGAGTTTTGCTTTATTCAATAACCTTAGAGCACGCCGTTTCAATGCAAAGTAGCCCCAGCGCTCTCGCACTCTTTATTATATTAATCGCCGATAATACTTGATTTGTTTAGGCTGCGTAATGAGATGGGAGCGCATAGTGTAGACGCAATGGCAACGGCTAAACACTATTATACTATTTCCAATTGAAATACCAATTGTCGCAGTTTCAAGGAGGATATCCGCGATAGCTTTACACGCTTAAAATATGCTACTACAATAATCGTTACGCACCTAATGGATTCTCGACAAAATAGTCCACGTTATTACGCGAACCTCATTGGTTATTGATTAAACAATACTCGTATCTATTGCATCGCTCTGATATCGTCCAAAAGCAACAGTTTCCAAACAGACTACGATTACTTTCTGAAAATGAAAAACTCAAATAACACGCGCACGCACACCCACACAATGCATTCGCAATTACCTAATGGGCAATTACTTTTACCATTATTTAATATAGTTTACTATATTACAGGTTATTTTATTTATGAAAATGTGCAATAAAATAGTATAATGTAATAAAATATACATATAGAATTGAAGATTTTATGCACTATCCATATTTTGTAATATATATATATATATATATATATATATATACCTATATGTATAGAGCATTTAATGGTAAAATATTAGTATTTATATATGAAGGATTTAAGGAATGGAATGAAAATTTCATATATCAGGCTGCATTTTTCATTATTAATATATAATATATAATAACGCATGCACCAATGTTGTTAGCAAAGTTCGCGTTAATATCAAATTTTATGAAATAAAATAGGTATACAAATGTTACAGGAACATCAACGCTTAATGAAGAAAGTGCCGAATGTATTTGAATTTTCGAGATGAGTTTGAGACCTCTGCTCCGAAATGAGATAATAAAACCCGTAAATCAGAACCGTATACAATAAAAATATTTTATAATCGGAAAACCATCCGCCGCATGTAATTTTAAACGAGCCTTAATTTATATTCACAGGCAGATGCAGTTGGCAATGTAAAGGAATGTTATAAAATGTTTCGAGTAATTTACATTCGTTGACAATTACATGCGGGATAGAGCAGCATGACATTGTCGATAGTGAGGATATGGGCCATATAATTGCGCAAGTGCTTTTAAATTAAAAATCAGGTGGAGGCAAAGTAGCTACGTAATTATAAAATAAGTCGTTTAATTTGCTAAAGTAAACGTTACTGCGGTCAGCGATTAAAGTCCGCATTTAAGCCTTGGATCGGCCAATAACGAAATATCTTATTGAAAGCATATAATTACAAGGTCATCCTCCGGATTCCTAATCCGCTGGTAATCCGGCAGCAGGGACAGGCCTCGCGATCTCCATTACCTCGTTGCCGAGGGCTCCATTACAAATCCGCAATCGGCGTTAAAATCGAGAAAGAAGAGCCCCGCAGGCGCTAAGGGCCACGGCGCTGAATAAGACAGGAGGAGGAAGAGGAGAAGGAGGAGGACGATTCGGGGATCGAGAGTTTCCTTACAATTGCGTCTGAGGGCGGCTCCGAAACGTCAGCTCAGGGAACGCGTACTAATAAGCGGACCCCCGACACCCGACCACGATCATTCTTTCTAACCAAGGGATTTCTAAGCCTCTACGATCGCTGGCCCCCCGATTCGATTTTTCTCCGCAACACCCGCATTTTTAAAAAGACTGCGGCATTTTACTGCGACATTACCGCTCTAGTTAAAATAAGACCTCGAGGGCCTTGTCACCGGGCCTCCACTTATCTCCACCCATTCTGATACGATGCTCTGATAAGAGGCCCTTCGCCCCCGGCGATTCGACGAGCGTCAAGAGTTAATTAGCACTTTGTCTGTTCACTGGCCAATTGTTTCGGAGACAATTGTTACTCAGGTTGAGAGCAATTCTAAACGTTTTCTCGACTTTTTTCTATTCTTTTCCCCTCTAATTTTAACCCACCACACCTGCTCATACGTATCCATTACCTATTATTTTACTGAAATGAGCGATATGAATGTCGGGGGGGGGGGGGGGGGGGGGGGGGGGGGGGGGGGTTAGGAAGGAGGAGGAGAGGAGACTATTACGACAATGTTAATAGGTTCGTTTTAATTTAATCCCTACGTTTGGATACTCAAAACTTAACCAACAAGTAATACTTTCGTACGGAAATTTTTATCTATAACGACCAACTATTCTGAAATTAAATGAACAATATTATTCAACACATGGATTTAATGAATTTAACAATTGTAGGGACCATTATCGCTTTGGACAAAGCTTTATTAACTAAGTAAATGTTATTAAATAAGTACGATAAATTAATTCTCATGTATGCTCTTTCAGTCTTAAAGCGAACGATTACTATAATGGCTTAATAAACGGTTTATTAATGTATAAATAATATATTATTAACTTGCTAGGACTCTGTCACATCTCAATTTTTTACTTATGCATAAAAATATTTTTGAATGTATTATTATAGATTATTTATCAAGTCATACTAAGTACTCGTAGTCTATCTACTAAGAACTTCGATTCTCTCTTAATAAAATGAATAATTTTAATTTTTACAAAATAATCGTTTAATAAATATAACACAATGGATAAGGCGATGTGCAGCAAAAACGGAGTTATTACACATGAAACGTAGTCGAAAAAAATTTTCAGTCTATATTTATAATGTATTAATGTATTATTCCCATATACGTGAATATTGTTTATCGAAATGGTGAAATTTCATTTTTTTTTTTTAATTAAACGTATATATGCGCGTGAGAAGAATCAGGGGGGGGGGGGGAATTTTACGATGTAAACATAAAATTTACACATACTAAATCATTTAGAATTTAGCATTGAACCATATTGTTAGAGTTTTTTAAATACAATTTATATGGAAAAATATAGCACATTAAATAATGTTAAAAATGTTTGGATTTGAGATCACTTACTGATATTTTAAACATACTAAATGTACTTTCAGCAGAGAAAGCTTTAAATTTTCGAAAATGTTAAAATCACATAACACGAACAATCTGTTATACACCTCTTACAATAAAATGTTAGTTTTAAATTTAATTGAAATAAAAATTTTATTATAATAACAATTTGATTATTTTCCAATATAATATGAAATAAAATAAATTAAAATCTAGTTAACCCTCGTTTAACATTATATTACTCTAGTTATTTGAGAGTAAAAGTTAGTCCGTAATATATATATATATTATTACAATATATATTCAAATAAAGTGAATACGATTTTTCAAATATTTTCGTATTTTGAAGTGGTTTTAATATTTCAAGAATAATTGAAGTAAAGCTTAATTTAAAAATGGAGTTTCCAAATAAATGAAAGATTGCATACTTCTTAAATATGGAATCGTCCGAATGATGATAAAATATTTTATATAAAACAAACATAAGATACGTGAAAGACGTTTCAGAGCCCATTGCGGTGATCTTCAATACAAAACAATTAGTCATTAGGAATCATTAAAAGTATAGTAAAACGTTGACTGTTCCTGTTTTTACAATCAATACTCTGAAAAGCAATTTTCTAACAGAACCGATAACATTAAGAGATGTTCCTTTCTCTTTAGTCTTGTCTCTTTTACTCTCTATTTTCCCTTCAGGCTTTGTCTGTCTGTTGGTCTCTCTCTCTCTCTCTCTCTCTCTCTCTCTCCCTCCCTCTCTCTGTCTGCGTTGGTGTGAAACTGACATCGACACCGGCAGGCCTCAGAGTCACATAATTCACAAGTGGCGCCAGGCGCGTCTGAATCAGGACAAGTGGCATTTTGTCGCCATTATGGGCTCTTCTCAAAGAGAAAAGGAATTTTCTACATCTACCGAGGTGTGTGCAACTTTCGACGTCTGTATGTCGATTGTTTATTCTTTGTTTGTAAGAACAATTTTAACTGACTTATCGCGAGGAATCACTTTTATTTCTTGGCATTCGAGTAGTTGCTCATTGTCATAATTTCAATATCTTGTCCTAGTGTTTCTTTTTGAAAAAATAAGCATAAACGTGGATGGTAAGTTAGGTGAAACACACACGCACACACACACACACACACACGCACACACACACACACACACACACACACACACACAGAGAGAGAGAGAGAGACAGAACGAAATCTAATTCGTACGGATTAAGCGTAATAAATATTAAACGTTACATTGCTTGCAATATTAAATGCAATATTTACTTAAGCTACAATTTTATTTGAGCTTTCCGTATCACTAAACAAAATAAGAATTAGAATGGCCCTTATCATTGATTTGAATGTATTTAAAGGCACGAAAAAAATATTATAAATATACATATGATTATGCTCTTTTACGCTCTGATTATAGTCTTATGATAAAACTCTTCTACTTACTTTTAATGGAATATTAATGATTAAACGAGTAATTTATAATTAATTTAAATGAGTAATTTATACTTAGTGCTAAGCGAATGTTTCTAACATTTCGAAATCGAGTATTTATGTAATTGAAGTGAAATTTTTTTTTTTTATCTAATTAAAGAAATAACACTTCTTTTTCAAGATTATCAGAGATTCGAGATCAAGTTATTTATTGAGAAAAAAACTTGAGTAACATCTTCACTTTTTCTCCGTCATACGTGTGATTAATAGAACTTCATATTACTTTTAATATGGATGTACAATTTGAATCATGACACTTCACGATTTTATTATAACTGTTCCATAAATTAAATTATTCAAGGTAACGTATTATCATTATTATGAATACAAAACTGTACTCTTATCATTAGCGTGCACAGTACTTGTAATTCTCAAGACTGTAATAGGCATTTAATAGAGTTTTAATTCATAAATTTAAATGAATGGATAGAATTTAACGATAATAACAATAATAATAACAACGATAATAAGATTTTTTTTTAAATCACTCGGCGCTAATTTTTATAGCTATGTGATGGGATTTGACTTTGAAGATCTAGTAATTGGCGAGTATAGCGGAATGACTTTTGTAAATCAAATTTAAGTCAGTGCGAGTACTCATAAACACTATTTTAGGGATAATTTTTGCCGAAAAGAAGAATATGCGCGTATTTTTCGACATTTTCTTACTCTTCTTTCTTTCTCATTTCAATCTGAAATCCGTGCATTAGTTTTTCATCGTTAAACGCGACAAAAGAAAAATGCAATAATCAAAACGTCTCAAAGAACTCTCTAATGATTACATTTTGGTCTTGCAGCCTCCGTCGACAGTGACTCCAAGCAGCTTTTCATAAGCATAACCAATGCCGACCTCAACATTGCTACAATTGCTTAGCTCGCGTTAGCATAGGCCAGCATAGGTGTATTCATGGACACATCCGGACTTTAGCCTTCAAGCAATAATTTCAATGCTGAGAGTTGTGCAACGGGGCAACCTCACCACCTCACCGTACCCTCGAGTCCGCAATAATTTCGCAATAGAGGCCAGACAGACAATAGCGAGGCGATGGTAGATAAGGATACGGAGACGAAACGGACGTGTGTGCGCGCCTACTTTCTCCGCGCAGGCTCTCGGGGGAAAAAAAAAACGACTCCCGCGCGCCCGTCCTTTCACAGAATTTCATTTCGCTGGAGAGTTCGCCGGAGCATCGCATAACGATTACGCGGCCGATTATCTAACGCGGCTCTCGACGTAATGGACCTGTGGTCCCGGAGATTATCCGAGCGTAATGATTTTTCATAGGACGCGCGGCCGAGAGAACGTTGTTCTGGGAGGTCCTCCGGACTTTCGGATCGCGGGCCAACGTAATCGTCGAGGCGCTTTTTCCTCGGCGACAGCATCGACTTGGCCTTATTCGCGAGTGCGCTCATTTCACTGGCTCGACGCGCGCTAATTAATGCTCTTGCTTTTCGTGCGATTTTCTCGCTCGACCTCTTGCTCCTGTCCCATTCGAGTTCTTATCCCTTTGTTCATTTCGGTGCCTCGTGCCTCGGAATATCCTCACTGTTCCATTATCGATGATTTAGTCTAATGTCGCTCTACCTTATCCTATACTTAGGCGCCTTCGTTATTATTGCGAATAGTTATTGGACCGTTCGATGCCATCTGAGAAATATGAAATTATTATGTTTATTTCACTACAGCCTATGGGCATTTCTCTTAGAGCATGATGATAACTCGACGATAATTTTTACGAATACTTCTCGGTCCAAATGTAACGTATAATAGTCGATGAGAGGTAAAAGGAGCAAATATTACGAGACACTTTTTGTTTTCATTAAACCTTTGACGTAGTAAAAGTAAGTTTCCATAATGGCACATCTAGGAAAATTCTCTGCTCGATATACAACTAGACAAAGTGACGATTTTGCCTCGTTAATATTGTACGCTAAGCATTCGTCGTAAGCCCGCAATCCTGAAAAATCATATCTAATTTTATTGAAACTATCGACAGCCCAATTAATGCAATTATTGCCAATAAAAAAAAAAATATATATATATATATATATATATATATATATATTTATATGTATAACGATAATAATAATAATAACAATGACGATTGCGATGATGACGATGATAACAACAACAACAACAACAACAACGATGATGATAATAATAATAATAATAATAATAATAATAATAATAATAATAATATAACCTAGAATTTACAAGCTTAATTGCAACCCGAGCGTAATGTATGATAAAATATGCACAATAAATCTTATAATTCGTATCTGATACGAGTCGTTTTATAAAATTTGTACGTGCATCATATTCAAAATATATGATGAGGCTATATACATATCGCGATACGTATACTTACCTTAAATATAAAAATCGATCACAATTATCGCCCATAAATGAACATTTATTCGCAGTATTCCGTCCGGCAACATATAATTATAAACAGCTTGTGCATACACTTCTTCATTTATCAAAATCAATGCAGCCAGCAATTAAATAGCCATTCAAATGAAATAAAATAAATAACCATACCTATAATAATAATAATAATAATAATAATAATAATAATAATGATAATAATTAATAATAATAATAATAATAATAATAATAATAATAATTAATAATAAATAAATAAATAAATAAATAATAATAATAATAATAATAATAATAATAATAATAATAATAATAATAATAACAACAACAACAACAACAGCAGCAACGACGACGACAATAACAACAATAAACAACAATAACAATAATGATGACGATAATAATATTTTATATTTACGACGACGACAATAACAACAATAACAACAATAACAATAATGATGACGATAATAATATTTTATATTTAGTTTTATGCATTTAAACCGCTTAAGACTATGAGCATAATTTGTTGGATATTGACGTGCACCATGTGTTATTTACAAGTTATATTACATTACCATAATAATGATATTTTGTTGTAGAAAAATCTGAAAATCACGGAACAGCTACGTAATCATGATTATAGAAATGATTATTTCACATAATTTTGTAAAAATAAAAGAATAAGGTAATTTTAATTGAAATGCTATATCAGCATCGTTTGTATTGAATTGTTCCTAATTGAAATAAACTTTTACCGATTGATGCAATTTCTAATTCATGAATAATGTACAACAACTATATATATATAAATATATAATAACTATAAAATATGAATAGTGAACAGTAACGATAGATATATAATTATAATTAATTAGTAAGAATTGTTCACATTGTACATAAGTTATTCTTTATATTTTACTCGTGAAAAAAAGTTTCTCAAGTAAGGCATCTTACTTCTTAATTAAAATAATGCGCTCTCATAGTTAAAAATTTCTTTCTTCCTCTTCTTTTTTCTTTTCTTTTTTATCTATATCAAGTGACACCTCGATTAGATAGCACATTTTAACATAATATACGAGTAATTTTCTTTTTTTAAAACAAGTAATTGAAAATATCTAACAAAAGTGAATGATTATTTCGTTGGCTAACGCGTGATATTACATTGTCTTACATTTTAGCCAGATAAGTGAAACCACGAGTTTATATAAGAAACAATCGTTGATGTTTTTAGAAATTTTTTAAATCCCTATTATATAAAGATCACAGTATTTTATTACATATGATTTTTATTCGATCCCCTTGGAGAGAAAAAGCATCGGGCAGCAATTACGGTGAAGCCGTAAGCATAACGCGTCCGGACAAAGAATCTAGTTTATATGTTTCGAGAATGAACGCGAAGCAAATTGATGAATAATGTCGATTCTCAAAAAGGTCCTGGCCAATCGCCCATTAGATTTTCTTATACCTCAAAATTTATCAGTAGCAGAAACGCTCCATACGCTCGATCGATCATTAGCTCGAGAGAACAAAGTAAAAGATTATGGATTCCTGGGAGTGGGAACTATTTGCCAACCACGTGGCCGAAGCAGCTAGTAGCAAAAAAAAAAAAAAAAAGAAACAAAAAAAATGATCGCCCTCCGCGACTTTCACGTCCTGGCCGCTGATCGAAACCGATCGAAACCTCTTGCTCTTCAGCAAGCGCTCGCAACGAAAATCTCAGCTAATGTATGGAGTACACTTCGTTCGATGCTCCTCCTTTCCCACGCGCCCATGAGCCGCCACCGTCGCCATCGTCGCCACCGTCGCCACCGCCGCCACCGCCGCCACCGCCGTCGCCGCCGTCGCCGCCGGATAAGCGGGTGAGCGTGTCTAAGCTCTTGCGAAACCGTTCGTCGTCGTCGTAACCAAGTGCCAAAGTCAAGGCCAAGGCACCGACGGCGCGCCGTGACGGCTCTTATGCAACGATCCCACCTCCCCGGGAAAACCAGCGCCAACTAATGCGCACGAGTTGCACTGTTACCGCCGTCTCCGTCGTTGCTAAACACGGCTCTCGCCTCCGGCCCCCTTCCCCCCCGCCCC
>NW_011948439.1:752204-755383 GCF_000503995.2 Ceratosolen solmsi marchali
CCCCCCCCCCCCCCCCCAACATGCCCACCCTCCCGCCAATCACCGCAAATCGCCCGATGTTGAACTTGAACGTCCGCGTTTCTCTCCCCCCCCCGTCCCGCACCCACCGCACCCTTTGTGACTTCGCCGCGCTTTTTCCGTTATCGGTGCTTTTTGAATTTACGACATGGAGCAGGCTGTGAGGAAAAATGGCGATTCGTTCGCGACTTGCGTCGATCGTCTGCACGTTGCACTGCAAAAAATCTTGCCGGAGCTCATGCATCGCGACGACGCCGTCTATAAAACTTGCCCGCCTGAAATCAAAAGTAACTATAAATCAGCGCTTTTGAAATAAAAAACGAGCTCAGCCGGAGACTCAATTTCAGCTTCTCGTGCGACGTCGACACACGCGACCTACAAATAACCTTTGCCTTTTTTCTTCTATCGATAAAGCCGAGGCAACGATTTTCCTTCTCGATTAATGTAGATGCGATATCGAGCAATGGACTAGCGCGCACACCCGCAGGTAATTTAAACTCCTGCGTTTTGTTAATAATTCCATTTGTAATGCGCTTAATGGGTGGATTATGCGCCGCGAACAGGGTGCAACGGACTTTAACAGCTTCTTCCCTCTTAAACGCGACTTACTTTTAGCATTTTCATTTATGTCGTTTTTACTAATAGATATAGCGCTCGTATTACGGTTAAGAACATTTTTTTACATGGATTATGATTGTAGTCGGTTAAACAAAATTATTTCCTTATCATCGATTTTCTACTGATTTTTCCAGCGCGATGTTTCATAATGATCAATGGGATGACAATATTGTCGATGCCCCGTCCACTCCCGCTGGTCACATTTACGTTGACGAATCATGGCACACGGATTTGTTTCCAAATCTTTCGGAATGCGAAGAAACGCCGGGGGAAACGAGCCCAGACTTATCATAAACAACAGGAGCAACGAGTTGTAAATACATCTCTTAGTTACGTATGCTCATTTTATATATTTGGTAAGGAGAGATGTAACATTGTCTCGCCGATCGATGTAAAATATAAAATTCATTTGGCCTTATTTTCGCCTATTAGGAATTATATCGATAGATCCGTTGATTAACAAAAAAAAAAAAAAAAAAAAAAAAAAAAAAGAATCCATCGCTGAATAGCGCAATTTATATTAAATTTGTATATCAAAAGTCATTTTGAAAGATAATTTATAAATGCCAAGTAGAAAAATAAAATTGACGCGAAAGTCGTGATTATTAAATTGTCGACGTAATTGACGCGCGAATATTCAAAATCTTAGAAAAGCTCGTAAAGGTGGACATTCGTATGTGATAAGGAGACATAAGTCACTCGGAAAAGAGTTCTTTTGCATCGAATTCGCATTAAAATCAGCAAAATCACCATATCGTCGTATAGAGTGGAGAGGATTTAAAGGGTTGGCTCCCGCGATCGCTAATCAGGCCCAATTTGCAAGTGGAGAGACTCTGACGTCATTATGGAGCGCGATACATCGTGGAAGTGCAGCTAGTTGTCCTTGAGTTTGTGTATGCGCCGCGGTTTTTCGCAGGCCTCGTCACTATCTTTAATTAACTGCAAATTCGTCGGATTGTCGCACTTTACAGGAGAACACTGCTTATACCGTTATCTCGCACTTTTCTGCTCAATTTTCTCTCTTTCTTTTTTCGTTCTATGTTGTTTTCTTTATTTTTTTGTTTGTTTTTTGTTTTGTTTTTTTGTTTTTGTTTTGTTTTTAGTTATTGTTTTTGTTTGTTTGTTTGTTTGTTTGTTGTTGTTGTTGTTTTTTCTTTTTAAATAAAATCTCTGATACATATTGCTCCATCATCGTAAACACATTTTATATTACTCATTAAGCCGAGCAATAAACACGCTATTATTAATATTCTTTAGCATATGGCAAACCGTTAATATATATAAACTCGACTAATAATAAACCGCTATTAATTCATTGGCACGTAGCTTATTCAGACTCAATTTTCTTTTTCTCATGCGCTGCTCCTCTTTTCGCCGGCATCCATTAATTAATTAATCCTACGAATTATCATTACGTTCTATTGCATTCTGATCGCATAAAGCTCTTAAGTGCCCATACGTCACTGAGATACATCGGCTGCTATTATACTTATTATTTATTATTTAAGATGCTAATTATCGATAGAAATTTTATCTCAAATTGCCACATTGGATGTGGCTTATACTTTAAAGTGGAAAAATCACGTGGACTCATCTGTTTTCCCATCCGACAAGCTCAAAAGACTTTATTTAAACGGCGCCGTGCGCCAATAGTTTTCTGCTTTTACTTTTCTTAAAAGCTTACGATTGCCCAAGTCAACGAAAGCATGCAATTGCATTACGATAAAGGAGATAAATATTAATAGCCAAAGCATCCTTTTTGCGATGGCCCCCGAGTCTTTCAAATTTTTCGATAACAAAACGCCTATGCGCTTATACGCTTTTCTTCCTTGAGAAATCAGGCTATTTAAAACGGCTAACGGTTTATCATTAGTCACATAATACTTACAAAAACAATAACAAATCCGAATGCTGATCAACACGAGCGATTTTCCTCCTGAAAAACTAGCGCTGAACATTAATACTCAAGGATTCGAAGAAACTTACGCAATATCGAGCAGTCAAATAAGTGACGCGCGCGTAACCCGACGAATGACAGTTAGCAAAAAAACATCGTTTCCGCGCACGTGTCACAACACACCGACAGACATTTCGAGTTTTTATCAAAAGTGACCGATCGAACTTGTGTCGACGATCGTTTTTGCCATTATAAATTCATATAATTTCATTACCACTCCAAACATTTAATACCGATACAGTTATCGATAATACATTGCAATTATATTGACTGTAGGAACATTTATGATTTTTTGCAACAATAAATGGAAGTAAAACAAGAGTGGTTAAACGTCGAAATAAATGTGTCGAGGAAGAGGATGATAATTGAAACTGCGATGTATAAAGTTTAAGAAGCCTATGCTCATTTATTAGTTAAATAATAAGTGAAGGGAGAAAATTTTAGCCATTTATATTATATTTAAGTAAGTTAAAGGTGCGCGAGACAGAAGGGAAAACGTTGCGATAAATTATTTACTCTCCACCGTCTAATGTCACTGTTAAATTTACTTTTAAAGACGGAATATGCCAGAGGTAGATTACGATAA
>NW_011948439.1:755411-756370 GCF_000503995.2 Ceratosolen solmsi marchali
AGGGAAAGTAAACGAGATACTTCCAGTAATAATAATGAATTACAACATTTCACAGCATCGATCGTGCTTACGATCGTGGATTTTTACTTTCGTATTAAATAAATAATTACCATGCTCGTGCTTACAAAACGTTACGTATGAAATTACTTTGTAAATCCACGTTAATCTACGCTTTTACACCATTGAAGATGAAAAATTTTGAAAATTAGTAATTAATAATTAATTGTCAACTGCATATGAATTACATTGCAGTTTAGTTTTCATTTTGCATAATTAGAAGTAGCCGCAGCATTTAAAGTGCGATGCAAAATCGTGACAAAAAACATTAAAAAAAATAAATAAATAAATAAAAACTCGTACATTTGATTTAATGAAATGGAAAATTCCGCATGAATCGAAGCCAATTAGCATGATTCAGACGCTCATCGGAATATGTGATCGAGGAAATCGGTAATGGGCTAAAAAAAGTATCGAGCGGTCGTGAAAAAATGTCATTTCACAAATTCACGCGGCTAATGAGAAATATTCAAAATTTCCACTTTGCCCGTTCGCTCGAGCCGACAATATTTCGACCTGCGAGATATACGTAACCCATATTGTAAACAGGAGTTATTTATTTCGCTAATTGTCAGGACACGCCAATTTTGCATCGACGAACAATGGGTGCCCCGAGGTCCTTGGGTCCTGGTTGCGAAAGTGTCGTTCAAACATGTCTGGGACGCCAGTCCTAGCCGCGCCCTTTTTCTTCAACGAGAAATTATGCGTATTATATATATATATATATATATATATATATATATATACGTCCAGATATGGTGTACATTCGACCGACCAAAATCGTCATTGTGCATGCGCAACGCGACACACCGTAATAGGAAGAAGATAGCGCACGAAAAGCGCTTCTCTTCCCCCGTCAACCGCCACCACCACCACCACCACCACCACCACCACCACCACTA
>NW_011948439.1:756654-763989 GCF_000503995.2 Ceratosolen solmsi marchali
CCACATACAAATACAAACACTCACACCGCATGAACGATCTTACTCTCTCTCTCTCTCTCTCTCTCTCTCTCTGTCTCTCGGACGCTCTCTATTTTGGCGTCTAGCGCTATGTTTGGACGACGTTTCGCAGAAGGACGTTTAAATGCGCGCATGAGCAGGTAAGGCCCAACACTAATAAACTTGTAAAAAAAGGATTGAAAAATCTTTATTTCGGCCATATAAAATGGGGAAGAGAGGATTTACCGAGAAGTGCGATTTATGTTCCTTTTTGTGTGCTCGAGTTAAGCGTTCCGGGACAGTTTTCGCCTATGCTTCGACACAATAAATTGAATTGGTTAAAAACAATAAATTAGGCCGGACGGAGCGTCTGACGAAAATACCCGGTGCACTGCGCTCTACTATGAGAACGCTAACTTTAGTTAACGGTAACGCTCTAAAATATTATTCATAAGGATTGCGCTCGTTGACTAAATGGAGCCGTAAAAATGGCGGATCTCAGCAGCCAAGGGAAACAATAAATTAGAGCAACGTGGCATAAGTCGATAAACGCATTGTGGAAATACGATGGAGATCCTCCATCCTCGATGACTTTCCAGAGTCGAATATTTCAAATCCAACCATTCCGAATATTCAACCGTATTACCGACTTATTTATTAAGAGACCGTCGCGAAAAACGCGTTTAAAGACGCACGATTTTAAATGCCCATCACGTGTCGTCTCCAAGCAATAATGCACATATAATTTCATTCATAATGGACTCGCTTTAATTATCTTTTTGCTTCATCTATAAAATGCCAAGGAGATCGCATAAACGACAATTCGAGTGTGTTGGTCAGTCGATTTATCCATTAGGAATGCACGGCTTTATTATTCATGCAACATGTACAGCTGCTTCGGAATATCTGCTGTGTGATTTTTTTCCTCGTTTTTTGTTTTGTTTTTTTTTTTTTTTTTGTTGCTTATTTATTTATTTTTGTTGTTGTTGTTGTTTTACCTTCTTTCACGCAAATATAAAGGAAATACACATTTATACGTGAAATTGATTTTTAATTCAACATTATTAACCAATTATAATTCGATATTAACACAATTTCTCATTAAAGAAATTGATGTTTCATTATAATCACGATTTACGAAATCATTGCAAAAAACGTGCACCAATTTATCAATTTCACTTATGCCATTTCTTCAAAATTATAATCCTTATCGATCGCAAGTTGCCTGTAATCTCTCATTAAATTTCTAATTAATTCTTACGCTATCACCTTCGTCAGAAGCTCTCCGCTAACAAAGCTAAATTCATTTTAGCCCTCGTCAATTAAGCGTTCTAGTCGCAGATATTTATTTTTTTTTTTTTTTAATTCGGGTATCCTCGTTTCACAACAATCTATCAAAGCAATTTCATACGACCTATCAGCGCATACATTGATATAAGAATTTAAAAAGCTCTGGATGGCGTTAGAAAATAATTTATCGACTAACATAGAATAAGCATCCTTCTCTCTTCGATCTTGAGTAAACCTCAAGATTAAAAGGACAAAATGAAGAAAGGACGTAAATGCTGGAATATCGTCGCGTCTTGACAAAATCAGAATTTATCGGCACTAGGGATTTCTTTAAATTCTATGGCTACGTCATTACCCCGAAGTCCGAGTTCAAACGCAACGTTGAGCACCTAATCGCGATTATGTACCGACACGCAATCAGCCTTCGATGATCGGTTTGTAAACCAAAAAATGGCTCGTCTCCCTTTAGCCGTTCCTTCCTAGGCCAACGCGTCTGTCTCACCGGCACTTCGTAGCTTCGTTCTCCCGTCACTCGCTCACTCGCTCACTCTATCTCTATCTCTATCTCTATCTCTATCTCTCCCTCTCTCTCTCTCTCTCTCTCTCTCTCTCTCTGACGCCATGCCGCGCGTAGTTTTCCCTCTTTCACGGGCCGACGGGCCGCTTTTTTCCCTGGAGTTCACTGGCACTGCTCGCTCGCGAAGTTCCGGTCGTTGCTCGAGACCAAGCGGCCAAGTATAGAGATAGAGATAGACGAATGGAAGCACAAAGAGAGTGTGCGCGCGCGTGTGTGCGTGTGTGTGCGCCGGGGGGGGGGGGCAGGGGGGGGGGACTTTAATTTACCTCCACCGTTTTGTTATGCCCTACTCGACTAGCGGTACTGTCGCCGTCATCATTGCCGTGAAGCCAAGTCCTAATACGTCCTTTTCCTCTCGCCGGATTAGCCTTTTTCCTCGACCGCTTGCTCACTGCTCTCCTGTGAGCGGATCCTCGGGTCGCCGTCGCGCTCGACTTTGTTACGCAATGTTCTTCAGCAATTGCCGCACGGACGGATTGCCGTCTGTTGTTGGATATTACATTTTTTTTTCTTTTATTTTTACATCTTTGTTTTTTTGTTTTTGTTTTATCTTATTTCATTTGTTGTTTTTTTTTTGTTCTTTGTTTAACGGAATAACAGTACAATGGCTATTTATAGTTTTTAAACAACGTGAAACAATTTATGGGTTATTTTGTTTATTTTTTTTTTGTTTTTTTTTTTTGCTTTTTTTTGTTTTTTTTTTGTTTTTCTATATAAATGGCTAATGAGTTGGGAATTTCCGAGCAACATTTAAGATTCATTGAGTTTTTAGCTTACCTAATGAGAAGGAGTAGTTGCAAGTGAAAATGCAAAAAGTTTTAGTTAATAATCAGATTTTTTCTCTTCTTTTTTTCTTGTTTTTTCTTTTTTTCTTGTTTTTTCTTTTTTTCCTTTCAACTAAATACATGCAATGCGTTTAAATTGTCTACAAATACTGGTTTCACGTTAAGACAAATCAAATTGAAATTATCATATTTCACCTCGCGTATAATAATAATATATGGAAAATGAGGCTAAATTCAGAAATCTATAGTTAATATTATGAACAGGAAGCAAGACGATGAATTTATATTTATTAGCCGGTAAAATTAAGAGAATGAACAATTTTTACAATAAAATAAATGTATTCTTACGGTACATCCTCTCTTACTCTTATTTAAATATGATTATGCAGCTGACGAAATATTTGTTCTAGTTCAGGGAGTTTTATAATTTGTAGGTAAATGTGTATAATAAATGGTTATAAATATTAATTTTTTTTTTAACAGAAACAATGAGAAAAAGAAGTTTGACTTTAAATTGTAATCTTTTAAACATTAAAAAAAAAAAGAAAAAAAGAAGGAACCTAGGTCCTTTCCACAGTTTTATCCGAATCTATAAAGCACATCAATTACTTAAAAAAAATAATATTTCACATCAAGATTTTTTAATGATAGAAAAACGCGTGAGAGTCCGTCGAACATTGCCAAATTAAACCCAAAAGCAATGCTTTTTGTTATTCGACTCGTGAATTTTGAGTCGCTTCGACTATGGTGTACAAAAGTCGAAGAAAATAATACTTTAAGAGGACACTTCCGCTAGAAATTACAGAGTTTCATCGATCGCTCGCACGGATAAGTAAATTCACAGCTCCTGTAGGAATGAACTTCACGCGCGGAAAAACTTTGGCCGAGCGACGAGGAGGGTGGGCGGGTGGAAGGAGAGAGGCGTAAAAACGTTCCGGTGGTAACCGCGGGAAAGCGGCCGATGCCATTTTAATTATTGGACTTGTCACCAAGTCGCATGGAAATTCACCTTGGGAGCGAAGTCGTCAGGGCACGTCTATACATGAATGAAGGACGTCGCCTTCTAGCATCCTCAGTCCCCCTCGTTCCCCCGTGGCGGAACTCGCCGAAACAAGGCAATCACTTCGCCGGATGCACGTCCCAGCTGACGTGTATACGTACTTAAGGTGGATACACGTACGCGAGCCTCAATGTCAACGTACCGAGAACAAGCTGTAGTTTCCTCGGGGAGAAGGAACTCGGGGCTCTGTGCCCGGAAGTATAATTGAAGCAGAGGCGAGCAGATCGGATTTTAATGGCAAGGTTAACTCGCGACCAGACGACCAATCCCGATTACGTCGCCGCTCCTGTAATAATGACAATCTCTCTGTCATCGCGATGGCAAGCGCGACTTTACAATTTGGTATCGAAGCTCGGACTGGAAATTAGACGAGCTTTCGAGAAGCTCTGTGCCAACCTCTTACTATTAATTTATCATTAATGAAATTTACACGCAACTATGCAACTTGCGTAGACGCTCTCGCTCTGCCGATGCTCTACCTAAGAGTACCTTTTTCTCATCTCTATTATTCTTTTATCGCCCCGACTCCCTCCCTCCCTCCCTCCCTCCCGCATCCGTCCAATAAGCTGTAATCAACGTTGGCTGTTATTTTTTGGTTTACTATAAATACGCTGATTTATTGAGGAAGTGCCTTGTTTAATCTTCAATCAAAAGAGAATCCTCGTATGTAGATAATTTTCTGGCAAAGCTACAAATATGTAAGTAATCATCGGGTAATCGATTATGAAATCTGGTGGAAATTACAAGGTGATGCTACACAATCCATTCGTGTTGGAAATATTTATGGGATTGTTGACAGTATACGTGGTTGTTTTAAAGGCATCGAGTAGTCCACAGGGCAGTCCACGAAGTAATTATAATTTTTTCAGCGTTTAAGGAAAGACGGGCTCGTTGGGCGCGCATCCTTAATGTCGTAACATTACATTTTTCTCCTTGATTAGAACAAAAATCATTGCGAATGTAAATGTAACACCGTAAGCTGTGTATTAACAACTATTTGAACTATCTTCCCATTAAAAATGACCATCCGTTTTTTCTCTCCTTTTTTTTCTTCTCTTTTGTACGCAAAGTTCAGCAATATGCGGCACTACTTTACGATAGCATCACCCTCCAATATCTCATGATCCAATATTTAATTCGTAATTACAGTTTTAAATAAGAAAAAAATCGGCTTAATGGTTCCAGGAAAATAAGAGCGAAGTGAAAATAGGCGTAACTGCGAGGAACTAATTGCTAAATAAAATGGCTTCTCATTGAAACCGACGTAAAGCAAAGTGCAATAACGATCGGTTCAACCGATGAAACCGGAGGTAATGCTTGCCACTACAACGTCAGCTTCCACACCTCTCCGCCCCCTCAACCTCGTCGCCCGTTGTCGCCAGAGTTCCGGACGTTCTGAAACGCGAATGCAAAGGAGCGAGGCTCGGCAACATCCCCCGTCCTCGCTGACACAGACTCGTGGCACAGACCGGGAAACGTCCTACCCCTCTCCTCACCACCGCCCCGGCCGCCGCCTCACGCCCCTTGTACCTCGCCCCTTTGCTCCGCCACGCCATCACGCCGTGCTCCCGGACGCGAGGGCAGACACTCAGCCGCGAAGACACGTCCCAAGGTCCCGTACGCTTCCCGCGATAGCGACCACCACAGCGAGCCAATTAAGGGCCTTGAGCCGGAGTTGTTGCGTTGGGCCCTAGGCTCCGCTTCCTCGCCTAGATGAGAAAGAGAAATTTCGTGTGTCCGTGGCGAGAGTGGCCTCGAGGCGCTGCTTTTTCGTTTCATCGCCCAACCGATCGCTTTCGATTTTTATTCCCAATGCTTTATTTTGCTCGCCTGCCTTCGCACTCAAGGCTGCACTCGCGCTTATTGGGATACACGAGTGGCTGTTATTTGTGGGACCGAGTCGTTGTTGCGTACGACGATTCTACGAGACGTTGGCGAGATACGGGTATTTGTATTTTTGTTGTCGTTGCATTATTTGCCTCTAATGGTAAGTATGGCGTAGTTGTCTTCGTGAATTTTAATGTGCAAGATATTGCAGCGATTATCTCTCGTATGTAATTGTTCCCTTTTTCTTCGTCTTCTTCGTCTTCTTCTTCTTCTTTTAAATCTCTATTCAATTACGATATTATTTGGCCCCATATGGTGAAATAAAATATATTTCTAATATATATATATATTAGATGGATTTTACTATTCAGCGACACTCTACTTTACCTGAAATACGATTATTATTTTACTTTTTTTTTCTTTTTCTTTTTCAATTTATCTTCTTATTAATTATTATATGACTACTTGACGTACACCAATCTGTGAAAATTATTGTTTTTCAAAGTATTAGTAAAGAGAGAGAGAGAGAGAGAGAGAGAGAGAGAGAGAGAGAGAGAGAGACATCACAAATTTATATTTTACATTTTTTGAGAAATTCTTTTATCGGGCTTTACGTTGTCAATTTTATTCGTGAATTACGCTATCAGTAATATACGGTAAAATGAAATGACAAACGGCCGGATATTTTTTTAATACAAAAATCACATTATTCCGTAATTTAGGTACAACTCTAATATTGCGTTATAATTTTTGCATTGTGACTTGAAACTACCGATCCTTATCATGAAACATTATTTAAACGAATACATTGACAGTGAAGTTATACAATTGCATTATGCAATCGCTTAATACGAGCATTTGTATAATTTATGACATAAGAACTTTTTCTTTCAGTTCCTCTACTGCATTTATATTTTACAAAAATGGCCGCGCAATTTTTAACAATAAGGGCTGAGTATTTTACGCTACGCGTATCATTACACCTAAATAATTACAAAAGATGATGATGCGAGAAAAATCCTTACACATCATTACGTAATGGTTGGTAATGAATGTAATTATTTGGTGTTGTTTTACAAATAAATCAATAGTCTGCTAAAATCGATAGCAAGTATTTCTGACGACGATAAATTAGAATATTTTTCACATAGAGATTAGTGTTGTCCGAGGGGTTCTCATTAATCGGGCCATCGCACATTATAATTCCTATTACGATATGAATGTTTTTCAATTTTCTCCGATAAGTATCGCACGATCGTGATAAAATGTACCGTCAGTATTATCTTGCAGCCTAAATATCGAGTTGTTTCGTAGTTACAGAAAATACGCAACCACCATTCGACGGACGCTCAAGAGGCTTGAAAATTGTTTTTACAGCATAATGATTCCGCGATAGGGCAGCAACGTTATGGCCGGGGTAAACATTTCTGGAGAAAAAAGGTAAGGAAAAAAAAGAATATCCAAGTTAGATGGAGCGGCGCGAGCTTGGTACTCGTGCAATTTTCCATAAGTATCGCCGAGGCGATGAAAAAAGCGGTTCTAGTGAAACGATCGGCAACGAAATTTCGATTACAGGCTCGCGCGCGCATGCACAGCCGCATTCGGAGGTCGGCGAAACGTTCGAGCGAATCTTTTTCCTTTCTCGTGCAGTCGTTCTTACGGGCCTCGGTAGCCTTCCCCGTATACCCGTTTTCGCACGGGGAATCGTCGGACTGCACTCGCGCGAACGGGGATATCCTGCCGTCGCGGGGACGAATGCAACACGCACGCGCGCCGAAGAGCGCGACTAACCTCGAGCC
>NW_011948439.1:763999-775720 GCF_000503995.2 Ceratosolen solmsi marchali
GTTGGGGGGGGGGGGGGTTGAGAGGTCGGTGAGGGACGAGGAGATTTGACGGCGGCGGCGGAGGTGGTGGTCGTGGAGGGCCGGGGAGAGACGCGAAAACGGAGAGCGAAAAACCGCGACCAAGACAGATCGAGCGGAAAGACGAAGCTGGAAATGGAAGGGGCTGCGAGGGATGGAAGGAGGAGTAGGAGGGAGGAGGATGGTGGTGGTGGTGGAAAGGGGGAGAGAAGGCGCACGCTCGTGACCTCAAGAAGAACTCGTCGAGCGACCGGTCTGGTCTTGAATCCAGCGAGCGAGACGACGACGACGACGACGACGACGACGATGACGACGACGTCGACGACAACGACAACGACAACGACAACGACAACGACAACGACGACGACAACGTCGCCGACGATAGCAGTGGACAGCACCGTACACCACACTCCGACTTTATTACTACTAGTTCTCTCGGTCAGGCTTCTTAACGGCCCTCCCTTTCCCCTGCCGCTCCCGACTTTTTTTCTTCAATTAGCTTTCCCCGCGGCGGCTTTCCCGTACCTGACTTTCCGACGCGCTAATAATAATCTTAACGGCAAGCGCCCGTTAAATCAGATAATTTTTATATAATGTAGGAGTCACGGGGACTTTACCGGGAAATTCAGGGATATTACTCGGAAATCGCACCTCTTGCTTGCCTTCATTCTCTAGCATAACTTTTCTTTTTGTTCCATTGAGATATTATTATCGTATTCTTATCGCTATGCTTCCAATAAATTGCATAACGTTTAATGACTTTTATCTTGCACATTGTCTGTTTGTTTATTTGTATGTTTGTTTGTTTGTTTGTTTGTTTCCGTGTAATGTATGCATAATGCGTGACTGTGTATGTATGTACGCGTACAGGTGCAAGTGTCATGGCCAAATTGTCGCAAGATCAATGCGTTTAATATCCTCGATTGTTAAAAATTTTTTATATTAAGTAAAATCGTATGATCAAATTGATGCGATATCGAATAATCGATGGAAAACTGTAAGAAAGTGGAATGATGATAAAATGGTAAGTATTTTTGTCCTCTTTTGTCGACGACTTTGTGAGTCTGGTACTGTATCGTTCATATAAATAAATATTTTAATAACCTTCTAGTTTCTTCAAATATATCATGTAAAGCCATATAAAAAGTGATAACAAACCATTTTAGTTTTTGCCAGTCTTTGGGTTAGACTATAGTAGCCAATTTTTCGAAACTTGATTCTAAGAAACCGTATCGAGTCTAAAACATATTTAAACTCGAGGTTATTTAACTTATGATTATTCTATTGTATCTAACGTAGGCTAAAGGCCATCCGTCATCCAATCCAAAAACTTTTGTTAGATCCTTTTTCCTTTCTTATTGTGATTCTAGTTTTTTTTTTTTGTCCTCCTGTCTAAACCATATGCTGTTTCCATTTGTTGGTCATTGCGAGTTTATAGCGTATAACTCTGCTCGGAAGCCAATAATAATGCAAAATAACTTGCTTTATCGTTGGGATTGATACAAATTTTTTAATATTAATGCAAAAGGTAACCTAAGTGGCTAATTCAATGGCTTTTACTCATGAGTAAACGCGTTTTAAAGAAAAGTACCAAATAAGCGAGTTATCTCGTTGCGTGTCATTGTTCTTTCGGGTCTTGGCTTCTAAACACCTTTCTAACGAATCGTTAACCGTTTAAGCTTCATAAATTCGGCCGATTGTTTCGTAAAGTGTGAGGACTGAATGTATTGGACGGTGAGCAGTCCTCATCGGGACGCAAAAAGTTATGATGCATTTCGTCGCCTATTCCAATAACGACGATAACGACTATTCTAATAAAACATGATTCGCATTTCTTGAAAACATCTTCAAGAATATTAGAATGTCTCTTTACAGTTAAGCTTTAATATATTGTGATTTTGTCCGTAGCGCAGTTGGTTAATGGACCGATGATGCCTTTACTCCTTACCGACTCCTCGATCAATCGTTTCCTTCAATAATTATTCAAATAAATTTTTTTCCCTAACTAACGAGGCCATCGAGGCTCTATAAAATTTATACGCTCATTACCATGAATGAAAATTTATTAATAAATATTCGTTTGAATTTGCCGTGGAGAGTAGTTTAGAGATAACCCAGCGTACTTCGCCCTATTGATATAACAGCTATTAAAGCTCAGGTGCTCGGTCTAACTCGTAAATATATTTTGCGACGTTTATTTTGCACCTTGTAAACCTTCTAAAAACAAAACAAGCGAAAAAGAAAAAGTATCAATGTTTTTATTAACGCCACGCCAGAATTGTAAAAAGGGAATTGCTACGCCTAAGCCACGGGAGCGATGCGTCGTCGATGTGTTTCTAGGAAGATCCAGCAAACGATTCACAACAAGCGGTATATATTCGAAAAACAAATATTTTTCCACTGCACTTGTACGGGATTTTATTTATTAGCGCCTTCACTTTAATCTCAATCAGCAGCGACTTTTGCTGTGATCCGCTGATAGGTATACGACTCATTTCAAATAGCCAGTGCAGTGCCAATAACGGAAAATCGAGTACCACCGGACTGCGATCCACAATAAAAACCATGAGATTTTTATCGACTTTAATTAAATGAAATAATCAACGTTCGTGGCTCTCCTTTGATTTTCTTACTTAAACTTTCGCATCTATATTTGCGAGGAGAGGCAAAGCGAGGTAAATATCGTTGCTTGCTTACAAAAAACAATTCAAATAACTAACGAGTCAACGAATATATTTTATCTGAGAATAATTCAAATACGCTTTGTCATGCCATTGACATTGACATTTATATCATTGGGATCAAATGCGAACAGAGGCATTGATAATACTTATTAAATCGTTGGAAAATTTTGTGCAATTAGTGATTTCCTATTCTCAATGTCCATGCTTACCTGCGAATTCATAAAGACGTTTAACAAATTCACGCCTACGAATTCACAAAGAATGCCATCGAATCGAATCTTCACGAATGGAATTTCCACTTGGAAAATTCATTATACAGTGCTGTAAAGGTGGATCAATTGCAGTGAAAGAAAAAAAAGAAAGAAGAAAAAAAAAGCACGAAAGTTGAGTCTAATGTAGCGCAGTGCAATATTAATTGTCGCAAGACTCTGAATAAAGTAATCTTGATGACATGATCGAGACGTAAGAAACGCTCTGAACGAGCGCTTGGCCACCTCGCAAATCCGACCTCCATTGAGCAAAAGAAGAGATAAGACTCGAAACTCGTCCGCTTTCTCAAAAGTCAGCGGCTTTTAACGACGAGACATTTCCCGCTGTGGAAATTGTACGGCATTACGAAGCGCGTTTTAGCAAAAATTTCAGCGGAAACGACCCCTACGCCCATTATACATAAAGCGCAATGGCGCGTATTACATATTCATGTTTAAATGTGCACAACGTCGTGAACGAGGATGGAAGGATGGGTAAGGGAAGCGACTGTCCGTTTCTCCTCCGTAGCTCTCGTCGAGGTCGCGCGCGATCCAAACGAAATCCAACGTTGAAACATAATATCGACGGACTCGCGTCAAAGCGTAAATTGGAATGCGTAAGTTCGGATCGCAGTCGCCGGGACAGTCGGATTCACTAGCGCAAGCCCATCCTTCTTTGAGGTTGCGTTCGTTTTCGCATTCGATTCGTCCTCACACCTTTTTCGCAGCCGTCGAGTCGGCTTGAGGCATATTCGCAGATACTTTAACGATGCACGTAAAAGTACGATCTGGATAAACGGTGATAGGCCTTTTATTTTAGAGGTTCTCCGATGCTTTTTGCGCGCTCTCTATCGCACTTTGGTATAGAATCGCTCGCTTATCTCTGGATCCAAGCGTGGAAAATTCCTTTTCCACTGGCAAAAGAAAACAAAAAAGAAAAAGATCGCCTTCGACGGAACGCCGTTTTACGCGCGAAAGTTTAAATACTTTCCATTGCGCTAGCGTTCTAAGCGCTATAAAATGGCAACGGCAGGGATGGGCAGGAACGGGCCTAGCTACTGCTCCCGCCCCACCACCTCCTCCTCACTCGCCTCTCACGGGCCTCTCACGCACCTCTCACGCGCCTCTCACCCGCACTCAACGACGTACATCCAACCCTCCCTTGGCCACCCTCGTAAAACCACCGACAATGAAACAATATCGTCGATGAAATCAAAAGGTGCTCGCGAGAACTTGGCGCATAGTTCGAGCGACCAGCAATGGGCGCGCGGAGCATTGACTATAAATTACCACGAGGGTGCGTTGTTATTCGTTTGCGCGGTAACGGACGCTGCGTCTTTAATGCCTTCCTCTTGTCCTTCCCCTTCCACCCTGTGCCCCGCACCGAGAGACGGCCCTCTTACTGCTGGTGCATTTTTGTCCGCTCGTGGATAAGCCTGAGCAGCAGGTGTCACGGGACACTGCGAACGCTCGCGAAAGCTTTTAAAAGGCCATAAAGGACGAGATGGGTTGCGCGCGAGCCGTTTGCCTTCGCGCTTCCTTTACAGCTTGATTCATCATCCGGAGATGCAGGAGAGTAAATTATTTCCGAGCGACTGCTTCCGCGCTCGCCAGATGCTTAGGATAAAAGTTCGAGGGTCCAAAGCCCGTAGCTTGCCACATCAAACTTAATCATACGCAATAATAAAGGATGCTGAGAGGCTTTGACGAGATTTGAAATTTACGAGTCTCTTCGTTCCTTGCTCGCGATCTATCGGTGATGCTTTCTCAATCGATCACATGCGACAATGATTTATTTATTAGGCAATTTATTTATTATAACAATCAGCACGCTCAATTACTTTTGCCGATAATGAGAGTATTTACTTGCATATTATCATCGGCAGCTAATATATCGCTAATTGCTGAAAATTTTATTCTTTGCCATTTTTAATAGTACGCTAATTAAGTAAGTTAGCTAAATATAATTTAAATGGCAAAGTGTCTCGAAGTAGATGTAATGTTCGAAACGGGACTCGCGACGTTTAATGCTCTTGAGTCGTACATTAATGGGAGAGCGGACGCGTGAAATTTAAGCACACGAGCTTAATTTGTAAAGAGCCATCGTCTAATAATGGTAGCCCCGTTGCAAAATTACATTCGTGATGTAATCAAAACTTGCATTACTTTTTTCATAGGAATGTAGAAAGGTTTTAAATATAGAAAGAATATTGAAAAAATGATCAATAAGGTATCAATTACGAAATCAATATTCGAAATGTGCTGGATACAGCTACCCCCCCCCCCCCCCCCGGTTTTAAATATAGAAAGAATATTGAAAAAATGATCAATAAGGTATCAATTACGAAATCAATATTCGAAATGTGCTGGATACAGCTACCCCCCCCCCCACACACACACACAAACCCCTCCACGAAGGAGCAGCCAATAGCGCTCGTTGGTAGGAGGCACGAATAAGGAAGGTACTCAATGGAAAAAGGCCGTCCGCGGAAAAATTCGAGCCGTAGGAGAGTGAGAGGAAGCCACTCGGTCGTTTTTAAATGGGCGCTTCCCATGACCGCGCGCTCGACTGACTCCTCGAGCCCTCGCAAGTCCGCGAGGCCAACTCCCGTCGAGGGCCATTCTCACGCAGCCCACCGCCAACACGTCTTCATTATCCGGCTTTTCCGTTTTTCCTCTATTGTTGTGCGATATGAGCTTTCGCGTCCAACCGGTCGACCGCCTCATATGGGTAATATATACCGTACGGGTGGGTTCTGTTTTCATGTCAGGGCTGGTTTTTCAGTGCGATTTCCCTTACTTCCGGCGACCTGACCAAACTCAAATCGGCCATTTAAGCTTAACACGAGTCACTTGACTTTTGAGAGACTTGACATTTACGTGATTTTCTGCCGCTCCAGCAGCATCAAGAATATTGAAATGCATCGATTTCAAAAGAAAGTCATTACTGCCATTTAGGAATTCTTATACAATATGATTACTAATTATTTTAAATTATCGAACTTGATCGCTCACCTTCTAATTTATTAAATATTACAATTTCTATGTTTGCTTGAAGGATCGATAAAGGGTGATGAAAAGTGACAGTATTTTTTATATGAAAAGTGAATTCAGAAACTATCACCGTCTTTTTCGTTATGTTGAAAATTGCAATCCCAAGAATTCCTGAAGATATTCGGTTACACGTGCCCGCACGCATGCACATACACATGAACGCGCGCGCGATAACACGCGCACGCACAATGTATAACGTTTATAATGATATCTACAAAAAGTCAAGAAATAATTTGCGATCAAAGCCTTTTCAAAGTTAACTAAAAGCTTTGTGAAATCGATATCTTATTAAAGAAAAGAAATGAAAATTAATATATATATATATATATATATATATATATATATATATATATTGAATATTAATGAACACAATGCATAGAACATTCTAATAAAATAGAATTTTTAATTATACCTACTGATTAATTTTTAATAGATGTTTGAAGCAAGGTGATAATTGTTATTGTGATCTTATAAAACTAATAGAACTTATTATCTTTATATTCTACATGTGATTTATTTGATTAGGTGATATTCCTGATGGGAAATTTGTTAAAAAAGCGAAAAATATTTCTTGGAAATTATAAATGTTACATACAAATTACATATGATTTACACTGACACACGCATACACACATATTAATTTTTTTTATAATATCGCGAAGCTATACGAGTTTCAATCATTTAAAATAATTTTTCCATGAGCGTAATTTTTACGAAATGGTACATAATATGCATGGATTATTTACACACTAAGCTAAGAAAACTAAAATAATGTTTAAATGTATAGCGTGCAAGTATTTATAAAAAAGAGAAAGAGTTTCTTGCCTAATAAAGTTAATAAATGCCTAACGAAAGGTAAATGCGAACGCTACATATACTGCAAATAATAAAAAATTAAAAAGATAAGTTTGTGATACAAGCGCAGTTGTCGGTGATGAAACTTTAAGGAAAAGAAAAGTAAGCAACTAAATTTAATATCAACTTGTTTTTCTAAGCCCCTTTATAATTCAAGACTTATTGGCGCTAATCATCGATTTAATGGAAAAGCTCGAGCACATTATCCGGCGCAAACAAGTGAAGTGGCACGAGCGACCGTATATACATATGCGGATAATGCAACAATGATATCATAGTGATGAACCGGCATGGATAGAAGGAGTGTAGGATAACGGGCCAAAATAAACTCAAAAACAGCGGGTACCTGCATCGTTCTGCTAGATTCCATTCTTGTTTTCACTGTCGTTACGACGGTAACGCGCGTTCATATAAATCCACGCGCGAAACTCGAGCCTCAAAAATGCATTTCCCTTTTATGGGGAGAGCGTTGCAAGTGCAACTTATGTCAAACAATGAGTACTTCTTTTTTTTTTTGCACTTTAAAGAGAAATATAATGAAAAATATGTCCCAGGTATTAAGGTAATTTTCTACAGCCCATGCTGCCAAATTACACGAGCAAACAATTGAAGTACTTAGTGAGGATTTAAATGATTTTTTATGAGCCTCGCTTATCTCGAATAGCCCAAGACTAGTTATATCATAACTTTCGACAAAGCTCTTTTTTTTTTTTTTTTTTTTTTTTTAATTCATTATATATGGCTACTTTAACAATAAATTTAACAAGATATTACAGTACAAAGCAGGGCATATACTATTAGTCTTTTGGTAAGCATTCGAGTAATCAAATAATTACAAATTACACTTTTCGAGATACACAGTTAGCTTGGAGGCAACAGATAAACGTAAAAACATTAGTTAAACTGCGTTAAATCGTTTTAGCACGATGAGCTTATGGCACGGGCGAGCGTGTAATATTGTTAAATTATTGTTAAATATTGTAAAAGGATGAGCGCCTATTACAATCACTGCTCAATGGGGATTCTACGTCAATGAAATACCGCAGTTAACGTTCAATTCAATCGACAGCCCTCATTAATTAGCTTAACAGTTATATAAATTATATTAATATACACACAATTAGAAATAAGGGGCAAGCCGTACTCATAAGCCTTTCGTTCAATTAGCCTGTACCTCGAGAAATATTTCGCAATCAATAATTGAAATTGTTAAATCATGCTGCTCACATCCATGTTCATTTAGCTTATTTTCATAGCGATACTCGGCCGAATATGAATCGTAAGAGGCACTGGTCTGCAAGAGCGAGAAGACTATCCTAAGGGCCGTAGTATGGTCTCTGTGTGGATAAGGCCAGCGAGATAGATAGAGAAGAGCGAGGGAAAGGGCGAGAGAGAGAGAGAGAGAGAGAGAGAGAGAGAGAGAGAGAGAGTGAGAGAGAGAGATGGTTTAGGAAGGCGGCGGGGGGGGGCGGGGGAGAGAGCGGAGAGAGGTATTACGGCTCCTCTGCCGTTGCTGCGGCCATAGCTGCACGCAGGCGTGGCATCGCTACTTTACTTTCCTTGTAGTGCCGTTAAATACCACACGGCGGAGAACGCGATCGCAGATCCAGGTGCGGAGGTCAGCTTACGCGAGGTTAGGGTATCGTCCTTCTACTTGGGCCCCCACTCCCGGCGCCTCCACTCCCTCGTCGACGATCACGAAGCGGTTTCGCCGAAACCCACTGGCGCTGCATCACGGAGATTCTTCTTCTTCTTCTTCTTTTTTCTCGCCGCAGCCATCATCGTCCCTCCGTATTTTATTTTATTCGCTCCTTGACTTCGTGTTGGCGGCCACGCGCTTGCAAAACATAAATACAAGGGCTAACCGGGAGCGTGGAATAAGCGCCTGACTTTCTAAATAATTTCAGCCATAGAACACTGCAACGGCAATTGCAAAATTACTCTAGACGAACTTATGCGATTTAATTAACAATGTCTGATTATACTCGTTTTAACGATTTAAACGACATATTTAGCTTTTCGTTCTATTCTCCATTTTCACATTTCTCATTAGTAATTTAATCGAGAAAACGCTTCGTTGCAGTGACAGAGGACATTGTTTATGAATGAAGATGTATCTCCTATCGGTGTAAGTCAAAGATGCTTCATAAACACGTGAAATACTAATATATATATATATATATATATATATATATATATATATATAAGTGTACGTGGGTAGGCGCGAACACGTTTGTAAACAAAATTACGTAGTTTTTCTTTGCCATGTATAGAGTAACTTTTATCTAATTTCACTCATTTTCTTGTACTATAAGAATATTTATGGTAGATTTTATTGAAAATTTTGTCGTCGAATATGAATATTTGATAAGATATGCGTACGAGAGAAAGAAAAACACTGGTTAAATTGGTAAATTAAGTACTTAATGAGATATGTGACATTGAACTTGTTTATCCACTTGACAGACTTATTACTTAATAAAAATTATTTCAAGATTTACTAGACATGCACGCATAGTTTCAAAGATAAAAGAGTCCATGACAAATGTCTTAACTTTATATTCCTCAAAAATATAGTTTCAAAAAATTTTTATCTCATAATTAACGTTAAAATGTACGGAGTAAAAATATACTGGATAATTCATAACACCATAAGTGTTTCGGTATATCACGTCGAGCACATTCCTTTAACATAATACCCTTACATAATATATTTAAAAGAACAGTTTTCTCAAATTTTACAAACAAACAAATAAAAGCGATAGTTTTACAAATATTTGCTCTACAAGTAACATTCATATTAGTAAGAAAAAAGGAAAAAAATCGTCGGTATTGACCAGCACGGCAACAACGTAATAAAGAAATATTTTCCAACGTTACCTAATCGTTTTTATTTTATAGCAATTTTACGAAAATTATTTAATATTAAATTGTAAAAATCGTTATATTAATAAACGGCAATGATAATTAAAATAACGAAATAAAGAAATATTAGATGCTAATTGTACTACGACAATACTTCAATATTTCCAATAGCTCGAGTACGAAGAAGGGACTGTGCTTGAGATGTATATACACTAGCCCTTTATAATCGTCATAGGGCGCATTGATCGGATCTCGTGTCATTCTTCTCAAGCAAAACAACGTCCTGTCCATTCGAGATGGTAGTACAAAGAATAGATAACGATGATAATTCTAGGTCAATGTTATCGCGTCGGTGCAAGTAATAATGGTAGAGCCTCGATCATTGGGCCGAGGCTGTCGGGGTCTTATCAAATGTGCGACGTGGGAGCCGAGGATCAGCAGCTCCTCCAATAAACCAGCCTGGTCAATCGGCATTTAGCAAATCGCGGAAGGACTCGCGACTACGCGGAGGACTACGCCGGATTAATAATTGTCGGCGGGGGCTTCTCGCGCGTTGTGCAATTGGCGTGGCAGGTGCGCGCGATACCCTCGAAGAACCGTTCGTCAACGAAATCGAGAGTCGTTTCGATCTCGATGCCGAGTCGAGGCGCCGATTCCCCCGGCAGTTTTCGGCGGGAGGCTGGGCCCGGACGCGCTCCACTGGAGCGACGCTCCTCGGCGCTCCTCGGCGCTCCTCGGCGCTATTTGGGGATCTCGGCACCGGGAAGGCCAGCTGATGAGCCGAGGGGCCTTTGTTGTCGAGGGGAAAGTCGACTGCTCCCTTTAATGACTTGGTTTTTGGCCCCGTCTCGGCTCCCCGAGCCAACCTGTTCCCCCGCGTCGCTTCACCGGACGCTATTGTGGGCGTTTCAGGACCTCCTCGGCAGCCCGTGCACTCCTCCTCGTCTCAATTTTGTTGTCGCTGCCGTGACAGGCGCTTACTCATATAAACATACGTAAGTGGTAGTGGGCTAAAGTGTTGGAGAGCGCATGTGCCGTGCGCCAGCCGATACTATTAGCACAAGTGTATTCGTACGTATCGAGCGTACTCTCTTACTCGAATAATTTTTCGCTTAATATAGTCGCAATTCTCGGCTCACTGCTACGTTAAAATCGCTCGTTAATCATTCTAATGAATTGCCACTCTGACCGCTCTTGGTTGTGCATCGATTCATTATCCTAAACGTGGTCGTCACGTTCCATCCATCCACATTCCATGAGTGAGGAGGAGCGGTAGATAGAGACAGCCATAAAAGTAAATCGACGAAAAACAGTTGTAAATTAAAATAAATCGAAAGTAAAATTATAAATGCACGGCAAATCGATTTATTTGCAAAATCAAGTGTCGCCGGCACCCAGACTCGACGCCGTGATATGAATATCTTGTAATTTATGTCCTATCCACAAAAATAGGAGCGTTTAAGTTTGCGTTGCGTTGCTATGGTTTCCCGCTTTCGGCAGATTAACAACGTAAAAACGAATTACGCCACGAATGTGTGATTCCGCGTCATCTGCCCCTCGATAATATCTCGTATTGCATCGCGAAATTGCAGGCTTAGGATGAATAAGGCGATTTACTTGGCAGCTCCAAGTTCCAAGGAAACGCAACCGGCCAACTCGAATCGACTCAAATCTATAAAAACAAAAAAATAAGAAGTCTGAAAATTGTGCAAAGGTAGCTTCTGGACAGTCCTGAGGACGCCTCTGTGCCAAGTTTTCCTTCGCTTCGCCACTCATAGGCACCGACGTACGTGCTCGCACATGGCACCCCAATCCTTGCCGATTTTTCTCCACGGGTGACAAGGATTCCGGCGATGATTCCTCTTCTCTCGCACTGGAATCCAGTCCAAGGGGGGTGGGGTGGGGGATGGGCATTTTGGAGTTTCTCGCGTGTGTACCTACGCTAAGAAGAAGAAGAAAGAGAGAGAGAGAGAGAGAGAGAGAGAGAGAGAGAGAGA
>NW_011948439.1:775760-827122 GCF_000503995.2 Ceratosolen solmsi marchali
TCTTTCCCTCTCTCTCTCTCCCTCTCTCTCTCTCTTTCTCTGTCTTTCAGTGAGTTTCGCCAACAAGAAGATGTAACGGTACATCCGCGGCCGTCGGCGTCCAATGAACCCACACTCCTGTGGCTGCGCAGAGGAAAAGAAAGAGAGACCAACAGATAGACAGAAAAAGAATGAGAGAGAGAGACAGTCAGAAAGAGAACGTGATGCCACGTCCTTATACCTTGGCACAGCTCTTGACTGTAGGCCTTTTTTTATTTCCCTCTTCCACTTTTTCTCCCTTCTTCTCGCTGCTACTCACCAAGTTTCAACTTCAATTCGTCTTCTGGAAGTATGTATGATAGTTTTGTGTGTGCGCGCGCGCGCGTGTACGTACGTGTGTGCGTGTGTGTGTGTGTGTGTATGTGTGTGTGTGTGAGAGAGAGAGAGAGAGAGAGAGAGAGAGAATGAGAGATGATAAGGACCGACGAACTGAGACAAATCTGGTTTTGTACGAAAGTGCTTTCTTGGGCGCTGGATTGCGCTTGGTCGGTTTTTTTATTTCACGTGGGAAGAGCAATTTTCAAGTCTTTTTGTTTTTCATTTTTCAGGCCTTAGCTCTGTGCCTAAGTTTTCAGCGCTTTTATTTCGCAATTTGATCGCTTACTCATTATGGATTTACTGTTAGTCACGGGCAATTGTCGGACGAGAAATTTTGTTGAAACTATTCCGAATGAATCATCCTCGAGACATTCAAATTCAAAATCAAGCGAAAGAGAAATAAAGGAATGCCCAAGATTTTCTCGCGGATGCTGCGAAATTACATATTCCTCGGTGGTACGTGAACACATACATTTGCCTAAGTTACTTCAATTAAACTCGCGTTGCAGTCGTCGCTTTATTTAGGCTTGATACTACTGCGTTACAAAAAAGGGCATAACGGTATCTTCGTCATTTTCTTCCTCAATGACATCAGCCTTCTCTTTAAGTCACACATTTTTTTAAAAAGATCAAGCATCTAGGATAAGACACAGCCGCAAGGTGCTCGTTTGCGATACTTTGAAATTTTACTTTTTAAATACCGTTAACGGTCAGTAGATTGAATCATCCGGGCTTCTCTCCTCCCACCTTCAGAGTAAACAAACTTTTCATAATCGACGAGCACATGAGTGGTCCGCGTTCCTTTTCTCAACAATGGACAAGGGCCCCTTTCAACAAACTCTTAAGAATACACGTTTAAACGCCGTGGGCCGGAATTTATCGTTACACCGAGGTAACGCTGTCCCTATCAAAAGGTCAATTAAAACTGGCACCATTGCCGTATTTTCGGAAGAATTAAACCTGGCCCTACGGGTAAGGCAAGAGCAAAAGACTGACATACATTCGACCTCGGCAAGGCCATAATTTACATAATTAAAAGCCTGGGTGACGAAGGTGCGGGCCGATGTCTGACCTGGCGAAGATCGCAATCGAGAAGTTGCGCAAGAAGAGCGACATGAGCATCGAGAGGAGGGCCACGCGCGAACGAGAACTAACTCACGAACGCAATTGTAATCCCGGGTGGCTGTAATTGTGGATATTATAGTTGGATAGATATTTTGGTCCCGGTATCGTCGGCTCCAAGCTCATTTCCTCGAGGCATCCTTTTCGCCTTCTCCTGCTACTTCAGCCATTGGCTTCTGTTCTCCCGGTACACCCCGTCGCCAGTTTCCTCGCTCACGTCCTCCTTATTGTCCCCTTCTTTATACTTTCATGTTCGACCGAGCTTGTTGCGTCATCGCTGGGCAAGATCAGCGGCCGGAATCTAGGTCGCTTCTCTCCCGTCGGCCCCCTCCCCCGACCCACCACCGACGCCCCGCGCTGCTCGCGCCCCTCCTTCCCTCGCTATTTTCTTCGTGTTCTTTCCGGGAGTCAACTTCGTCATTGCCACTACATGATTTTTCGAATCCCCAGCCTCGAATTTCCTTCGAGAAGATTGTTTCACGTCTTTTAAATATCAGGTAGGCTCGAGTTAAATCCTTTTTCACTTGGCTTCCCCATGGAATTCGTTTCGATATTTTATTAGATACGAGTATTGAGTGAATAAAGAGGATAATCGTTATAGACTCGAAAGCTTTTCACAAGTATGCGCCTTTGAGGATAGTAGATTGGTGTCGGGAGGGGGAGCGGTAAGGGGGGAGGAGTAAATGGGATGGTAATTAATGCTATATTTATACGTTCCTTCAAATAATCAGGAAAATTCAAATTATATTCTATTACAAAAATGCCTTATGCAAGCCATATTCCTTAGCATAAAACTATCGATCTAATCGCATTCTTCAATGTAATATTATGTGTATCTAAAAATTCAATATATTTTTTCTGTTATTCACTTTTATTATTCCAACTACGAATCAATCATAAACTTACTCAACTTGTTTGAATTTTTACAATTAAATATAATAAGTGATTAAGCAATCTCAAACTTGAAAATTTTATCATAAATTTATGTATGTCACTAGAATTTTACTGTTATCAATCAATTTAAATTTCTTAATTCATTGGAAATTATTAAAAAAAATGTTCCTCTTTTATTACTCGTATTGTATGAACTATAAAATATATATGCGTAATGATCGTTAAACAAACCCATAGATATCTTTGCAATAAAAGATGAAACAAATGTTTGAAATATTTTATAATTTATTATGTCTATTAAGTAATGATAATAAAACATTGAAATAATAACCGCCAACTTACCATATTTTATTAGCAAATATTTACAGTAACTTTTCTTTCATTATGCTACAATACGATATTTAATTCCAAAAACTGAATGTTAGATTTATATATTGTATAAAATGAATGTATAATGATGAATAATTCGAGAAATTGATGATAAAATTTTAATATGACAAGGAAAAATATAATTGATAGTAAAAGTTTGTTGTCAAAATAAAATTCTGAGGAAGAAACTAAGTAGAGAGATATATAGAAAAAAAATCATTAATCCTTGTAAGAGGACTTTCTGAGAGAAATTAAATGTTGATATTATATTCGAAATAAGAGATTTTAATAGTTTGAAAAAAAATAGTTGTTCATTATTTATATTACCTCAACAATAATAAATATTAAATTATTAATACATTTAAAATTTATATGTCAATGAATCTTATATATATATATATATATATATATATATATTAATAATAAAAATAATAAATACATTTTTGTAATGGAGAATAATTGAAAATTTTTCTTATTTAAAAATACAGGATATAATTACTTAGTTCTAACATCGTAATAGTTATGTAATGTAGAATCTAAATAGCCTAGGAGGTGTAAAAAATTGCCGAGTTCCTTGCTAATTAATAAGTAAGGGCGGAATAATATTACGGAAAATAAACTGGCTGCATGACGTATGACGGAAAAGCAAGCCTCGGACTAATATATAAAGCAAATAATGACTGTTTAAATGAAAAAAAGAAAAGAAAAAAAAGAAAAAAAAGAAAAAAAGCAAAAAAGAAAAGAAAATATTGACTCTCATTGCTCCTTGTAGAATACGTAAAATGTTCAAGCCGTTTCACTAGTGACGTTCATCTGCGTTCGAGGGATTCGAAAATTCACGAAAATATGCAGCAGCGCCGAGTGGAAAAATACCGTTCGATTTTTGTCTTAATTTTATTTCATATTAAACTTCACTTAAAGTCCGCTTGCTAATTGGTTTTTATATGTTTCAAAGAAAAGTTGGCAAGGGTTTATTATAGGTGACGGTATGCTTTTCCCGGCGAGGCAAGTGCGCGGGCCCCAAGACTTTCGTACATCATGGTCGTTTAGCAGTGATATTTCGTTGATTGGGCCGTTTGTGAAATTTCAGCTTAATAGCGAGCAGATCTTGCCACAACACTGCCACCTTTCCACATGGCCATTAATTAATTTCGTTTCAATAGCGGTACAGCATTACCGATCAGGACAATTCACTTTGGCTCGACAAGCGTATCTCTTTATTGCTTAATTCGTTGCAATAAAATTATGAGAGACGATAAGTAAGTTGCATTTTATTGGAAAGGAAAATTTATAGGCGTGAAAAGAGGAGGTATCATTGATGGAGGCAAAATTTTCAAATCCTTTTTAACCGTACATCTCGCTTATTCGCCTCGAGATTTGTTTTTGTTTTTGTTTTTTCTTTCGTTTCTTTGCTTTTTTCTTCTTCTTTTTTTCTTTTTTAACGGCCGTAAAAAGCAAATAATCCAGATTGTAAATTTTTATAATAATATCATATATGAATATGTTATTATTTGTAAGATAATACTTCCATCCGACCAAAACAATACGAATTGAATGTGCAGCGGCAGCTCTAACGGTAGTATAAATGTTATTTTGCTCGTGCATTAACAATAAGCTGAATATGTAAGGCAAGGATATCCTTATAGGATATCAGGCAGGCGCTTCTTTTTCCCACGCGTCGGATGCTAATAAAAAATTTCACGTTCTAACAGGCAACACTCGTTCTGCAAATATTAATCAGAACATTCGTTTCCCACTGCCAGACATTATTTAAATTGATCCGTCGTGAAAATCAATGAGCAAATAAATTATTATCAAGCTGGAGGAGGTCTTTGGCGTCCTCGAGTCATCACAAATAATCCTACAGTCCAATCATTTATTGGTAAGCAAATGGCCGTTGAAACCAGGAGGCACGATTCAAAGGGACGTGACTTTAAACAACGCATCAAATTCCTAAATTTAATTCTTATATAAAGCATTGGCTTGAAGGTCGCCACGATAGAGACAGTTACGAAAGTGGAGAGATTTTTGCGTAACCCAACAGGCAATAGCATACGGCCCAATAGATCTCTAACCATTCATTTGATTGGCATTCCGCGCGTTCGCTCATAAATCCCGAAATATACGAATCCCATAATTTTCCTTGCACCAGACCATTGAAGCCACCGAGTGTCGTACGCCGACTACCGCTCTCCGCTCCTTATGCCCGACAATCAAGAACATCAAACGTCAAAAGAGCCTCGGTCGGCCACCATCCATGCTCTAGCGTCATCGACGAACCTGGCCAAGTAAGTTGGCAATTTTCCGCGCCTCCGAGACTGCGCGAAGATAATGGCATACTCGGCTGGCATTATCCGCTCGCTCGTAAGCGCACCGAGGGCAATCGCATGCGGGAAGTTGATCGATCGCGACGGAGAGATGCCGTGACGTGATTGATATAACGTTCGCGCACGAGGCATCGATGACCAAAAAACACAATGAGCCTGTCGTGGCGGGGAGCGGGTGGACGGCTGCCGACATAACGCGCCCAAATTTATTCGCGTGGCAACGTAACCATCCGTCGTGCCATTCGGAATATGTATAAGGTGCGCGAAAAGGGGATGCCCCCATGGAGATGATGGAGAAGGGGCTCCCCTACGGCCGAGCGGATGGGGCGACGGGGGAGTGGGGCGGCGGCGGCGGCGGGACGTGAAACGTAAGGCTACGGAGGCGCGGGACGAATCTTTAATGAGCGCGCGCGTCCACGTACGCGTCGCCACGAAAAATCACGATGCGAGCGGCGTTATAACGAGTCAACGGCTAATAAAATAGGTAACGACGTCGCAGCGCCGACGCTGCTGAGGTAACGTCCGAAATCAGTGCCATACATTTTTTAACGGTTTCTTTTACCTTCCATCTTTCATTCTTTCTTACGTCTTTATTCTTACTTTTCTCTCTATCTTTTGTTTTTGTTTTTTTTTGTCGTTTTTCTCGTTTTTTTTTTTTTTTTTTTTTTTTTTTTTTTTTTTTTTTTTTTGTTTTGTTTCCATGTTTCCTTGTTTGTTTGTTTGTTTGTTGTTGTCGTTGTTGTCGTTCCTTTGGCCCTCGACCGTGACGCTCCGCGGCAAACGTTGACTGCTATAATGTTGAATTAAACGGCGATAAATCTTAAATTTAGGTTTGATAAGACCAAATGCCTAGCTCTTGGCTTCGGCAACTCTCATCGGACAGTGTCAAACTCGTTGACTCTCGCTTCACATGCAGCACGATGAACAACACGAGGGAATAAATGTTTCTTTCGGTAAATCAAGACTACGGGTTCATTTGTCATACCAAGTCCCCATAAAATTCGGCCAGTCGTGAGTCCACTTTTTCAATGCTTCGCTACAGGCTGTTTCCTCTGCCTTTACACTCGGCCTTCGATATTTTATATTGCTGGGATTTAATCTTAAAATTCGAGATTTAATTTTTAGGCTTCTTTTGCTATACTCGGCAAAAAATAGCGATCGCCAATGGAAAAGATTAATGCTATATTTTCATCGGAATTAATGTTTTCATCGGTAAGTATCGACAACTTATTATTCCGTTGATAACTATTGCTGAAATTCGCCTCCTACCTTTTTTTTATCCTTTCCTGTCCCCCTTTGTTTTTTCCATACGCTATTTTATATTAATATAATGGTGAGATTCAATATACAGGTGTGTGCGCGCGCGTGTGTGTCGTATAAAAAACGATTTTAAAGTAAAGATTTCAAGTATCATAAATTTAAATTTGAATTTCAAGTGATTCGATAAAGTCTATTATTAACGCGTGAATGTGATTCAGCTTGTAATTTATCGCTAACCTAATTTTTTTTTTTTTTTTTTTTTATGATTTTTAGAGCTTATTATTAATTTATAATTTTGTCAATAGTCTTCGTTATTGTTAGTAGCCGAAAGCGCAGACGTAATCGCTTAACGACAATTACTTTCAGGGTGACAATACCTTTCATTCTGGCTATTCAAGGTAAGTGATATGTCAATTTCTAAAATTCATCGAATAAAGTAAATGATCACATCTCGGTGTATTTCTATATACACACTCATATATCCAACAATTGTGAGAAAATAATTGTAAAACTTTATAGAAAAGTATTTATAGCAGTAATTCATTAATGTGCTGAGAGATGCAAGCGTAGATGCTGTTCTTTACAGATGTAATTTAACGTACATTTTGAAACTAAGGAAATCTATAGATGGAGAGATGTAGTATGTTGACAAGAATTACATGCAGCAGATTGAAAACAAAGACTTCTTAATCGCCAATATTAGAAGTGTAAGTAACGATAGCAGTAAATATCAACAATGCAACCCCCAACCATTCAGCGTAATTGATTTATACATCTACAAATTCAATTAATTAAATATTCATGTATACTATCAATGTAGAAATACGAATATATAAATGAATTATGTTAACAACGAATATAATATTCAATACTCTAGCAACTAATAGCAATTATGTGTTTGTAGACTTTATTGTTAACTAAATTCGAATTAAACTACTTACACAAACACGCATCTATAGTACAGTGAGAAAGAGAGAGAGAGAGAGAGAGAGAGAGAGAGAGAGAGGGACAGGCACACTAACACTAACATAAACGTGTAAACAATCACGTATACATTCATACACATGGGCACATTCCTGAAATCATAAAAAATACAAGATTTTATAACAAAATACTTAACATAATTAATTAAATTTGATTTATAATCCTCAATTAATACATTCCAAAATTAAGTTAATAATATTATAATTAGACACATTCGAATTCGAATTTATAATTATCTGATTGAATGCTCATTTCTCGAATACAAATATATATCCCACTGCGGTATTCTTTATAATTAATTGTAATATTAACTCATAACAAAATTATTCATTCTATTAATTTCTTCGTTGAACGACATTTCCTTTAATTTTAAACAATGTTATGTTGTTAATTATATACTGTTATTTATTATGCACGTAAGCTTTTAAAATAAAAAATTCAGCTATATATTCATTTAATTAAAAAGCATTTATTTTATTCTCGTGTTTATCTCTTTTATTTGACTATACATGTAATATACTTTAAACAAGAGAAATTTCTATTTAATAAAAGTTTTCATTCGGAAAAGCTACTTTTATCAAATTTTATTAAAATATAAAATTACTTTATCATCAATGAAAGTAACGATATACGTGTACTTTTTTTTACTAGAATTTTAAAGACTTTCCTAATATAGTTGCATTTTTTTATTATTTTTTTAACAATCTATTTTTATAATAATCTGCTTAAAATTGTTTCTTTCGGAATTTTAATATTTATTTGTTAAACTTTACTTTCAATGTAAAATTTTACATAAGTAATAATAATAACTATTATTAATCGCTTCAAAACAATACTTTTTATCTACATTTCTTTAGTTTTATTTCAACTGTGCCGTATAATTTACTGTATTAAATTCCTTTGTCAAACTCAAATATTAAGAGTTACAAAACAACTTTTATCGAATCTATTACATGTTAAGCTTGGATTATAAGTTAAAGAATTGCTAATAACGTTATTCTTTTAAAAGCAATTTTATTATTAACAATACTTTTATATTTATAAAAAAAAAATATATTTAGAGAGAATCTTTTTAAAATACATTATTAGAACAATAAATTTGGACAAATAAGATTTAATTATAAGAGAGTAATTATATTTCAATATTTTTAGGTTATAACATTTTTTAAGTTGTGAAAATTTATCGTATCTATTATAAGATTAAAAATTTAAATTAATAATATTATAACTAAAGAGTGTAATTTATTTTTCTCTCTTCACTTATTTTTATGTAATATCTGTATAGATCTTGATAGTTTTCAAAGATATATCATAGATTAAATGTAATAATTGTTTAATAAAAGTATAACTATATTCAGAATAGAATAAATTTTGTAAAAAATTCTTTTTTCATTTTATCAAATATATTTTCGATATTATTATTCTATAATACGATATTATTCATAATTCATTCTATTATTATTACGTATGATTATCGATTTATTTTATCATGTTAACAATTTAGCAATTATTTAAATTATGTAATAATCGTAAGCGATATATATTTTAATTGAAAATTAAGATTTCTCATGAGATAATTGTGCCTTTACATATCATAAACTTGTTTCGTAAAATAGTTAAATAAGAAATATAAACAAATATTGTTAAGCTTCGTATAATGAATAATTAAATAACTGACGAACGGTAAACTACGTTTGAGACATTAATAATGACGATCGAAGATATTTGCCGATTCATTTATCCATTACTGCTTAACATTGCCATAAATAATTGAAATATATTCAAGTCCTATTATTAATAAGTGTCATTAATATTATATAAATGAAATTAATTTTTCGTTAGTGGAATGTAAAATAAATACGAAAGATTGCATTTAAAATTATTTTTGAATGGATAAGTATTGAATCGAAAAATCTGTAGTACTGATTTATTCTAGCATATAAAATAAATTGTTACTTAATACTTTTTTACAACTATAAATATTTACTTATTAAAGACGTTCTTATTCTATTTCTAAAAGTACAAATATCTTACATTGAAGACTACTTTTAATTAAAATAAAAATTAAAAAAAAAATTAAAAAATCAAGTTTGTATTTAAGAATTAAAATCATCAAATAGATTTCTACACATTAACTTCAATGTGTAATTTCATATTAATAGTAACATTAAATTAAGAAAAATCCAATATAGCCTAGTATGCTTAGTTATAATTATCTCGAAATTAAATGATTCTCATTTGATTATTATAGTATCTAGCATTAACAAGACATAGCGAACAAATAAATAAGTAATCACGCGGACACATAATAGCGGACGATATCTCATTTCCATAATTCTAATGTTACGCCTTTACACGTATTAAGTTACCTCTTCATTTCTTATTCTTATTCCGCATTCAATCTAATTCAAAACAAAGACTCGCATGTTGTATGACAAGCAATAAATACATATTCTTTTTAGACGTAATCGTTTTACATAATAATTATAATTCCTGCACTTTTATGTCATTGAATAAAATCTCATGTTTATAATATAAATCTCGTGTTTAAAAACACAATAAATAAATAATAAATAAATGAGATTGCATCTGAGCAATTATATTAAAGCTTGGATTGAAATGAAAAATATAATTATAAGATGTAATTAAATGAAAATTAAGGTGTAATAATAATAAAAACGTTTATTGGAAAATAACAAATAAGTCATTTTTACGAAAAGAAATGCATAGAACATAATTTTTCGTAAATTAACAGATGAACGAAAGAACATTAAGTACCGATTGGGATAAAAAATTAATTATGGAAATTTCAGTACATAATATTTATATTTTAAATTACAAAATATTTAATCTTATTTAGGTTTTAATTCAATATAATCAATATTATTGAATATTAAGAAGATTTGGAATTTTGTAGAATTATCACGATGCTATAAGATTGAAGATCAATACTTATCAATACCGATGGTTATATTTGTTGTTTGACCGTGCCGTATGTTTAGATATTCAGAAAAAATATCGAAAATGTGAAATACCAAGTGAGAAAGGAATACTTTGCACTCGTTATCAATTATTATTCCTTAAATCTCTTAAATCTTGAAGGTACTCCAGTGTTCCAGCTAATTTTCAAACGACGCACACGCATGATGGAGTATTTTTCTGCTAGTGTGTCTATCTATCTCTCTCTCTCTCTCTCTCTTACGCTCTTCATGTCTTTCTTGCCCTTCCCTTTACAGAAAATTACACAGAAGTAACGACAAGAAATAGTGAGAATCAGTGTTGTGGATCTCGAAAGTCCGTAATGACACGACGTCCGTTCTGTCATTCGTGCGGAAAAGTGTAAGTATAGAGATAGTTCTTCTCGATGACGACGCGATGAAGACGAAGACGAAACAGAAAAGAGACATAAGTCTTTACAACGACCAATGTATAAGAACACGACGACTAGCAGAATTCAGCGAGTAAATAGATAGGGTCCGCGCGTGCGAGCAAAAGAAAGAAAAAATGGGGGGGGGGGGGGAGAATCGACGTGTGATAGAGAGGGAGTGCGAGCGAGGTAGATGTAGAGATGGATATGGACATAGATGTAAAGATAAGGTTAAAGATAGAGACAGAGATGGAGGTAGAGCTGAAGTGAGTGGGACAGGGAAGGATCGAGGAAGAGGAATGCTAGAGTGGGATATAGAAGAAGACGAGAAGTAGTATACGTGGATGGAAGAAGAAAGAGAGATAGAATTTACAGTTATCTTGTTCGTGGCGGCGTGAGTTGTTCTTGTCGCGATCGATTCGCCTATGAGCACGTGCTATTCCACTCTTCTATGCGTCCTCGCTCCCAACCGTGAATACTTATAAAATAATGTAAATGGATATTCGAAATTTCAAATCACTAAGATTATTCTCACACTGGCAAACCTAATGAGTATTAGCCTAATGCAAAATTCTAGTAAAAGAATAATCCTAATCATACGATTAAATATAAGAATAATAATAAATAATTACTTCCGTGTATCGCAGAAGTTAATTCAACTATCATGTATAAGGTTTGAATAATGTCACGATCTTTCTACTACGAACTTTTTGCGACTACTAAAAGACTAAAAGACTATTATCGTTTATTTATAACGAATACATACACATTAGAAAAAAATGTGAAAAATGTCACGATGCATAGCGTGAATTATCTAATTAAAAAAAAAAAAACTTTTACAATACTACAAATATACTCCGAGGTATAAGCGAGATGTTTTTTATTTTATGTCCGAATAGGCAATAAAATAAAAGAAAAAAAGAAAAATATCCTAAAGACAACGATCTATTTGAAATATGAATTCTCAATAACAATTAGCAAAATATTGGCATAAAATATTGGCTTTATAATTTACAATTAACTATATTTAATTTATTATGCATTTCCCAAAGAATAAACTCAGTTTAGTATTTCATATTTATATATTCCATTCTCTATACCGATTCATAAACTTCTATAGTTTAAAGTTTGTTCTCGGATTTATCCTGATTTTAATAATTTCTACATTGCTACATGTTATAGTTAAACAGTTATAATTTTCAATATATTTAAAATTTTCTTGAACGTATAGGGAATAAATAAAAATTCACTTTTGCTCACTTATTATTCTGTATTTTTCCTTGACTATAATTAAATAAAATGAAATAGAGCAATTTAAAACCTTAAGATTATGTAACTCGTTAATGATTGTTTATATAAATAAATATCTAAGAGGATAATTTATAATAATTATAATTAAATTTTTTTTTTTTTTTTTAATTTATATATATATATATCAATATATATTTATTAATATTTCTATAAATGTCGTTTGTAATTGTGGTGGGCATTCGTTTTACACAAAGAACGTTATGTATATATATATATATATATTTTTTTTTTTTTTCTAGATGTTACATACATCATTGTCTTATTCATAATACATCGATAAAATATTACTGTACAATAATCATTCCATTGCAAACAGGTTATTTCGTGCTTATGTAATGTAGGTTTTTATAAATTATTGTTAGTTTAATGATAGTAAAATCGGGAATTAAATATCAAATGTTCATATATTTTAATGTTGTTTTTATTGATAATTCTTTAATAAGTAACATTTGAAACGTTCTAATATTTAATAGAAAATGTAAGCGAACTACTTAATTTAACAAAATTTTTATTATTGTTTATTTTTAATAATTTTCAATTAATTTTATTATGATTATTATTTTGTTTATTATGAAATTGTATTAGTATATAATATCGCGATAATGTTTATTGGTAGGATATCGGATGTATAATGACGTCGAAACGTAATAAATTAATAAACGAATTAAAATTTACCTTTAATCATGAAAAAGTACTGGATTCCATAATTCGAAATAAGTAAAAATATAAAATAAGAATACTTAAATGCGTGAAAAGTAACGTCACATATCCGTACGATGTATCATACAATTTCACACAAAGGATTCACATAAGTTTACTACCAGCTTATGTAGACATTTATGTTAATTGAGTTGTTCTCAGAATGAAGCACGAGAATTAAAAACAATTATCGAAGTACTAATAAATACAAACGTGATCTCATTCGCTTCGTAATCGTGAAAATATTTACAAATTGAAAAATCCATCTTCACACATAGCAGTGATTAACCGTTGACTCTCTAAATAAATAAGTCACTCTCAAAGTTCGTAAGTTTATGGTTGATCCAGAGTTGCACAGTCGCCAGCGCATAACCGCAGACGAAAAATGACAACTTGCGAGAGAATTTCGCTTGAAAGCCGCTGTTCGCCTTGCAAGGTATCCAACTGCTCCCAATCATTTCGACCTGCGATCCGTCCTTCGCTTTAACATAAAAAGGCTTCCTTTCGTGGAAAAGAGCATCGCCCGTATACCGAATTCATTGCGAGTGAAGGGTTGTAGGGCGCCATACGGAATCCGAGGTAGCGACTGACAAAAGGGTCGCCCTGCCGTCTCTTCCATTATTATTAGTACATTTGCACATACCTGGGACCTCGTATGGTCGGGCCTGACATCTATCATGTGTATGCGGGGGAGGGACGAACAGCCTCCGTCACTCCCGGATCTTGATACAGGTAAAGATGAGGTTGAGAAAGGATTGATCGGTCGATTTCCGGGCCGCGACAAATGAAAGGAGCGCGACAAGGGGAGAGAGAAAATGTATATATTTACTCGAACCCGATCTTCCGAACGAATAAGCCCTTTCTCCCTACTATTATCATTTCCTCCCGATATATCGCTTCCGCTTCAACATCGGTGCTCCATGGGAGATCGATCATCGCGGAATGACGGCTTTAACTTCGACGATTAGCCTTGAGCATTAAAACAAAGAGGCGCCGCACAATGGATTTCATTGATAACCTTCGGCGCTGAATTTGTATAGTGACTCGATGTTTTAACAAATTTTTACGAGGGCTCGTTAAGTTACTAACAGCGAACGCCATTGTTACATTTTATCAAAGAAAATAATGAGATATTGGTAATGTTGCTTTATAATCAGCATCCTTGGATCAAGATTCCTTCCATGTTGTTCAATTTGAACAATAAATTGTTAAAAAAAAAAAAAAAAAAACAAAAACAAAAACAAAACAAAACAAATAAATAAATGTCTGTAATTAGAAATTTAAGTAATTAATAGATTATTGATATAATGGGAAATCGAGTTTCGTCATTATGTGCAATGTGGGAATTCACATTTATTTATTAAAATACAATATGAACAACAATACTATAATGCATTTTATCCTGAGAATTTATGTGCAGCCACACTTGAAAAAAATACTTTATATATAAGTTAAAAGAAATGCATTCTTGTTGACATAAATTATTCTCATAAAAAATCAACGTATACGAAAGTAACAGTTATAAATGTAAAACTCATTCAAATTTGCATTTTGGTTTGTTTTGCTCGGAGGCCTGAACATTACCGCGTAATTAAGATTGCCGTTCACCATTCGGACTCGAATATTAGTCATACCGCTTCATTCGCTTCTTATGCGAAAGAATTTTTAACTCTAATGACCTTTATAGGAGGGAAATTGGTTGAAAATCAATTGGAACCGAGTGCTCGGACACAAAACGGCTTGCAGCGATTTAACTTGATTTATTCAGCGAGCTGTTCGCATGGAAAGTGCTTCCCGCTTGGCTACAATGGAGCACAGGAGCCTACGGTGGAGAGGCTCGGGGCACGTGGAGTCGATCGCGACATCGATTAAACTCCGAGGACGACAACAAGGCATAACGAGCGGACCGCTAGTTGAACGCGCGCAGAAAACGAGCTGCGGCGCACCTGCGTAATGCCAGGCGTAGGGTCAGAGAGGTATGGGGCAAGGGGAAGCCGATGAGAAGAAGACGCGGTAAAACCTGATGCTGGACCTTGGAGAAGCGCGGCGAGCAACTGAGCAGTCAATGAACCCATTAAAAATAAATGTGCCGGCGAAGCGACGGGTTCCTCGCAATTTTCGACAATGCTGACTGTTTTCGATTGCCATCGTTGGGTCGCAATCGCGATCCAAGAGCTCGCGGAATTCGCCCTGTTGCAGCGCAATTATGAGGGAATCAACGGCTCGAGGAAGTGAATACGAACATACGAACGACGAGGCTCGGCCATGGGGACTGCTTACGTGACGGATGTCACGTTTCTCTGGGGGTACCTTCGGGGAATCGATATAATAACTTTGTTTTTTTTTTTTAAACTATGGCTCCGAATTTTCTTCTTATTCGGCTTCTTATTTACTTCTTTACAATAGATATTGCGCTATGCAATTATTCAAGCTCCGTATATCTACTGAGCATTATCAAATTCATAATATTATTAACCATCGCTTTATTCCGATAGACGTTATAAAAAAAAAAAAAAAAAAAATTCTATTCGTCAAGGAACGCACAAATTCTAAACTTTATATACTGATTTTTTGTCTTTCGGAGTGTAGTTAAGTGACCCATGGCAGTGCAAAGATATCTTAGAAATATCATTTATAAGCTAATTAGCGAGAAGATTGATGGTTGAGTAAAACTTTTAGTCGGTCATTCGAACTTTTACGTTATCCTATAAATAGCATTAGAAATTCAATACATCTGCTGAATTTCAAGCTATTACATTTTTCTCCGCGCTCAGGCACAAATATTTCTGTATTATCGTTGATTAGCATAATTCGTATTTTACATAATATACAGTATTTTTCATCCTTAGTTTCAAAAATATTTTCAACGTGTCAGTTGAGGAGTTAGAAGTTTATTCAAATTTATATTAAAACGACGAAGATAAGCGAATGATGATAATATTTGTGGAATACTTTCTATAATACCCACGACAGAATCAATATTCTGATAATATCAACTTAACATTAAAGCCTGAAATTTAGATCATTATTAACAATTTTTGTATTTTACAATAATGGATGAAATTCATTGTCATCGTTGTGCTTTGATATCCTAAATAATTAATAAATCGATGATTGAAAGGAAAAGTAATGTTCATACTTTATTATCGAATTTCTTGGTCCATATGAAGTATTTGCTATACTGAAACCAAGCAGATTCCAGACATTTTACGCAGCAACAATATATACAAGTAACTTTTTCATCTCAAGATGTAAAAAACATATTGCTTCAATATTTCTAAGCTGCTTCAAACTATGGAAGTAGAAGAAGAAGAAGAATAAGAAGAAGAAGAAGAAGAGGAAGAAAACAATAACAACAACGAGAATAAGAAGAAGAAGAAGAAAAGAAGAAGAATAAGAAGAAGAAGAAGAAGAAGAAGAAAACAATAACAACAACGACAACGAAAAAATAACGAAAAATTACAATTTTATCGACGAGAACATTTCCTATGCGAAAGCACACCACCCAATGAGCATTAAATAATTTTTTAGAAACAAAAAATCCGATTCAATAAAACGTTTCCCGTTCAACGGGCCACGGTGTCGCAGTAAATCACCCCACGTGCGGCTATCAGCGTCAGCACGTAAAATGCCAAAAGAGCAATTAGAAAAAGGTCCGTAGGAAATAATAAGAGAGGAACCGAGTCTCGGACACCTCGACTACCGAAGGTCATTAAAGGGCTGATAATCGAGTTAATCCTTTCGCGCGACTCTGGCCTACGAAAAAAAATCCTTTTTTGCCCGCACTACGATCCCTTCGGCATAATCTCTCAATATGGCCATCAGGGTGCTTAGAGAGCTAATCCCCAAAATGTGTTCGCTATACGATCTCATCCGAGGCAAAAAAAAAAAAAAAAACCCTTCAAGCACCAATAACCCTTCAAAGATCATAAACCGCAATACTTTTTTTCCATCTACTCGAGAGAGGAGAAAGTTCGGTAGATATGACTTTACAATGCTTTGCTGGACCCCGGGTCGAGGCACGAGGATTACCAGACGTTCTGGACGCGGAGAGTCAACTTTTTCAGCCTGGCCAATCCAATTATCGCGAGAGTGCCTCTGCAGTTACCCTTTTACATCGCTATCATTTTCATAATTACGACCAGCAGCGGGACCCTCTTCCCTCCCCATTTTTTGCCCATTTCCTTGCCCCCGATTTATAAAGCTTCGACAGAAGTTAATCGGATCGCTTAGGATGGCAATCGACTCGAGAATTTTTTGCTCCCTCAAAGGGTTACTGTTTTAAGGGTAAGCACAACCTCAGCCCAACGGAGTCAACTTTTTCTGCTCCTGTCTCCCGACCTCCTGCGTAATCCTTTCCGCTTCCAGGAAAAAAAAATGAAAGCAATGCCACTGAGGTCAGTTCGTTTTACTGCGCCGACGACGTATGTCGGTCACTGACGTTACACACACCATTCGACACGTATGCCACTCTTTCATAATAGTTTTATAATAACTGTATCAAGAGGATGAAATGTTTTTAATTAGACGCTACTCTCTGGATTAATAAGGCACGTGAATTGATTAGCCGAACATTCTAATCAACGTTTCTCAAGATTGAATTGCTTAAGAGATTTTCATCTATTTTTTTCATCTGCGTGTATGATTAATTGCAGCTCTTGTCTATATAATTGATTCTGCAACAAAAACTCATAAAACTATCGTATTAATAAACTGATCATTCTATGAATTTATTATCGCGAGACAAAGAAAAAAAAAGAAAGAAAAAAGAAGAGGAAACCGCAAAATTCTCAAAGGACAAATAATCAAATGGCTAGTTTAAAAGGATCGCCAGTATAGTAATTTTAATGGCTATTCAATGGTACGTTATTCGAATGTACGTAGCAAAAATTTTATAGTCATTACATATTTCAAAATGAAAAATGCACTCTATGCTTTTAAGACGTCAAACATATAAGATACAAAAATTATCTTAATTGGCTGAAAACTTAACAAGTCGCCTCTCTTAGACACACGTCATCGCGAAAGCGTACAAATTGCTTTTAAATTAACGCTAACCTACGGGGATTCTAGCTTCGCTGAAAAACTTTGCGCTTGTTGAACGTGAAATACTTTGTTTACTAAGTGATTCAAAGGCTATTAACTATTTTTATGTAATTAGTCAATATCGATCGCTTATTTGCCTTTTCATGAACCTCCAGTATCTTATAACATTTTTGATTTTATCTTTACGTTGGTATGATTGACTGCAATGACGATGCACAAGCAAATCGTTATTATATTGACACTTTCAAACTCTTTATTATTATTATAATTATTATTATTATTATTATTATTATTATTATTATTATTATTATTATTATTATGATAAAGCGATTCTTGTTGTAACGAGGTGTTAAAAAATTCGCTTGTGCCTAAATGATATTTGATTTGAATCAAAGAAGTAAATATTAAGAGTACACATAATAAATTATTTTGATTTAAACATTAAAATTGCCTTTGTTGACTAATATATTAATAATCAGTAAGAGTACTTTAAATAATCAGAACTGAATAACGAATTACCTTTGACGCATAATACGTACACATAATAGAAATTTAATTTATTTAATTTACGCTTCCAAATTTTAATGAAAAAATTTGACTTCGTGGTAATTGTACACTCGCTTCAAGTTCATTACACAAATTTGAATTTAGTTTAGAAGCAAAAACTTATCGTGAGTTATTCTGTCGTAAAGTTAAATATCAAAACTTGATATGGTGAACGTCGTAACGTTTCTACAATGAAATTAAATTTCGTAATATTCATTTGCAGGAGCATTATTAAAATAAGCAATTATTTTCAATGTCTTATTTAAAAGGTATGACAAATGAAAGTTTAATTAAATGTATTTCATTTGTTTCAATTTTAATTTTTAATAAGATACGAATCTTTGTATTTGATTTTCTTCTTCAATTTTGTAGATACGTTATTAATGACGTTATTAATACCGTACCATTGAAATTGAAAGAATAATTAAAAAATGCAAGAATTATCCATTACCATCGAATGCGCACTATGATGTTTCTTCTTTTTTTTTGCACATCTGTCTACATTTCCGGGAGATCGAATTATGACAAACAGGTAAGGGTGTTCAGCGTCTGTAGGGTGAAAGACCTTTTTCACATTTTTTCGACATAAAAAATTATGGGAAATTATAATAGGATGAAGAGAGACGGAACGATTGAAACCCATAAACATATGTGACCGCGTATTTGTGTACACTGCACATGTGTGGGGAGAGAGTGTAGAGAGAGAGAGAGAAAGAGAGAGAGAGAGAGAGAGAGAGACACACGCACGCACGCACGTACACACACAGAGGGAGGGAGTGAGGGGGAGAGAGAAAGAATCAAAAGAAGATAAAGGCAGCAATCCTTGGTCTACCCACATCCTTAACTGCATTTAAGAATGAGAGAAAGAAGGGATGGGAAAGAAAGAGTAAGAGAGGGAGAGAGAAAGAGAAATTCTCCGAGTGTTACATACGCAATGTCTTACAATGACCGGAAATCTTCCTATTATGCAATTTTTGTCCAATACGTATTCGTTATTCGTATCAAGTTCATAATTATCCACAATTATTATGCGGAAATAAGTCAGATACGTTCCAAATATTTAAAAATATAAAAATTTCATAATAATAAGAGCAATCGAACATAAGATTTCGAATTGCTAAGTTTGATTGTTTGTTTGCTGAGTCATTTGATTAAATATAGTTATTTGAATCACGCAAGATCTCTTTGAATGCTTAAATTTTGTTAAAAATACCATACAGCATAATTAAATTAAATGCTAGTTTGAATTCATCTAAAAAATGTAGAAAGGTATTGAATATAAAGAAGGCTTTTAAGCTTTTGGAAGTGAAATATCTTACTTAACGACATTACTAACTTTAAACCATCCAAAGAAAAAAAAAAGGAAAAAAATCATTATTAAACATTTAAACAGGTGCTTAGATTTTATTGTCACATTCATTTCATAAAAATGGAATATGTTAAGTAATACTGTCGCACTGAGATTGTTCCTTATAATAAACTAATACTTGTTTCAGAAAAAAGGATTATATTTAAAAATATTTATTATTATTCCATTTAACTATCGTGTATCCCCATTATCTTTTTAATCGCACGGCAGATTCCCACGATACATTAGTATTAAAATTTTCAAATTGTTATATCTGCAAAACATTGAGGATTGGAGTATAGAACATAATCTATTATAAACTAGGCAGAGCAGGCAGGAAGGCAGAAGAGTAAAACACTCTCTGCGATTCTCAAAAACTAACGCATTGACCTGTGAAAGCTTTTTTTGTATCGCGGCGCTAACAAAGGCAAAAAGTCAGTTGACCCGTTGAAAACCGAAAAGCCCGGCACGGAAAATCTCGCTAACGCAGAGTATCATAAATGCGCGCCCAACCACCGTTCCACCCGACCCGGAAATTTGTCTCTCCGGGCCAGACGTCGGGGTAACTTTTCGGGACAGGACAATAGGTCGAGGTCGGGCACAACGCGCTACCACCCCAATATAATGTTTTATGCCTGCCTCCAGGCCAGCATTGACCTTTTCATGACCGGCCACACACTCGATTTTCCTCCCACTTTCCAAGCACCGGCCGAACCTCGTAAAAAAAGGGTTTCCTACGATTATTACTGACCAAAAAAATGCCGCCGTCTGTACCACGACACTAGGCAAGGCTTCGAAAGGGCTGACATGCCTGGCTTTGGCCATACGCGGTCGCGCACATTTATTGCGCCCCCTCGGAGGCGATATTAGCCCTCGTGACGTATTCCCGGCACTGTCAACGAACAGTCAACGACTGACGGAGAGACAGAGACAGAGAGAGAGAGAGAGAGAGAGAGAGAGTGAGCCGGTGACGGGGACAGGGACGTGAAAACGTTCACCCGGCAGCCCTTGACTGACATTTATTAGGGTTCTTATCGCGCTCTTCAGCCTGGCTTCTCTAGCCTCCTCCGGTTATATGGATCTTTTGATCGTAATGAATTGTTCACGAGACTTACGGAAGAACCCGGGAGAGACGAAAAATATCGTAGCTTTTACTTGACTAATTTCGCATAAGTTTGTGAAAAAACTCTTCGTGAATATTGCTCCTCTTCTCTTATTAAATTTTTCAGACAAGTATAGGAAAAAACTTTATTTCCAATGACAAACTTAAATAAATAAAGGGGGAAACGAACAATGACGTATATTATTCATGAAATACATGGTAATGATGTTAATATAAACAGAAACCGTATGAGTATAGAAAAATGAAATCTACAACCTGCTTAAGTGATTCCTTGCGTCCATAAATTCAGAAAAATATGACAAAACTACTCCTTTTTATAAAGTAGAAGAGAGTTTGGATATAGAAAATAATTTGATATTATTTAAATGATACAATAAAGTTTTTTAAACAACAGAAATACCACATTTATGAAAAAATTATAAGAATACTAAAGGGTTTTTTTTTTTAGTCGCAATAATTTCTCTTTATTACATTGATTTTACATTGTAGTATCGGATTAGAGAGAGAGAGAGAGAGAGAGAGAGAGAGAGAGAGAGAGAGAGAACAGCTTTATCTGATATTAAATTACATGCTATTTTAATACATCGTATCTTTCTCATTTATTGTTTGCACTTATCAGTTAAATTTGAATAATCTTGAAATATTTTTTTTTTTAAATCTTTCCATTAAATTTTTTAATAATATTTTTTGTTAATATAATACCGAATCTTATTCCCTGTGTTTATACTCCACTTAATATTATGTAGTGTTGCAATGATTTTCAAATTTTAATATAATTGAAATTTTTACAATCTTTTTTCTAAAAAATTACAATTTAAATGTGGGATTAAAAGTTTCTTGGTGAATATATTAATTGAATTATTCGTTCAATAAATTTATATCCAAAAGTATATAATTTTTGTGTATTATCAATATGATATATGTTATATTGCGTATTAAGTATAATGTATGTATGTAAGCAGGAGGGAAGCCTAAGACACAAAAGTAATTTAACTGATATTTCTACATTATCTAATATACACAAGATTAATCATTGTACATTAATTTCTCTACATTAGAGAAGTTCAAAACTTCTCGTTAAATGTTAAAATCTGCAATTTTATAAATATTTTAATATCCACTAAGAATCAAGATATGAATATTTTATAAAATTACAAACCTTTAGCCAAAGTAATTTACATTAAATTGCATGTAATATTTCAATTTTAAAACCAATTGTTTTTAATGTATTTTTTTAAACTGAAAAAATTTATACGAGTCGTATTTAATGGATCTTGCTTATATTTGCAATAACAAATGTGAAAACTCAATAAAGTATTTAGTTAAAGTTAATACGTTATATTTTAAGTTTCGAACGTTCAGTTGGTAATACATAAATTATTCGTAACTTATTATATAACTTATTTGATAAGAATTTTATAATCATAAAAATTTTAAATTTTGATCTTTGTTGCTATACTAATATAAAGTACCTATACATTATAGGATATTATGTAAAATAATTTTTTTTAATCTAACTTTTTTTATCAAGTGGGCAGTTTAAAGAAAATGAAACACACGCGAATGTACAAACTTAAATATTTCAGCATTGCAAAATACGAGAGAAGGAAGATTGTTGATTGAAAAAATTATTCGTTAATTGAATATCTTTAGGATCGATACGAATATTCGAATTGACGTTGAGTTTTCAACAAGTAATAGAAAATCTTACATACCACTCAAACAAATTCTATAAATAATCTTCAACGGAGGTTAGTAAAATTAAAAAAATAATCATAAAGATAAAGGAATAATCAATCCTTATCTTATCCTACTTGCATTAAAAAATTTTCTTATCAAATGCAAAGTTCCTATTTATTTTTTTTTTAATTTTGCTTTTTTCTTTGTTTTTGTTATCGAACGTGAGACAATTGATTACTTGATCGAATTGAAAGTAAATAAAATTTACAGGAAGCTGTTAAAGCTTTGTGAATAAAAAGTATAAGTAATAATGAAAAATCCTACTTATTACATTAGGAATCTTTAACGAGTAATAAACACAGGACACGCAGAAATTTTTTTACAGTGTTAATTGCAATTAAACAACTCGTTTATAATATCTAGAATACGTAGCATATAAAAATGATCCCTTCACTCATTAATTATACGTGCCTCATCTTTAATAAACAAAAGGGGCCGGTAAAATAAATCCCACCGAATGAAAGAAACGTAGAGGGTCCTTTTGCAATTGCGGCTCCAGAATAATCGTGTGATAACAAAAACAAAAACAAAAACAAAAAAGAAAAAAAAGAATACAATTATATAATAAAGGAAAGGAGAAATAAAGAAGAAGATGGAAGAAGAAGTAGAAGAAGAAGAAGAGGAAGAAGAAGAAGAAGCAGAAGAAGAAGACGATGACGACGATGACGACGACGAAAACAAAAGGAAAGAAGAAAGAAATGAGGAAAAAAGAGTGAAATGGAAATTCGATCGGAACCACTCTCACGCGGGAGAAAAGCACGATTACCGGTATACCTGTACATATCTCGGGCACGGTCCCGTATATCCCGTATACCTACATACGTGCGTCCTTTATAATACAAAACGCGCGACCTCGGATCGATGTAGAGAGAGAGAGAGCGAAAGAAAAAAAAGAAATGGACAGAAAGGGAAGGTGTATGTGTGCGTGTGCGTGCGTGCGTGCGTGTGTGTGTGTGTGTGTAAGAGAAGGACGAGAGAATGGACGAATGGAGAGGAAGCGTGCAAGGGGCTTACCGACATACACTAGCTCGGGTATGTAAGTGCGTGCGTTTGCACGGGGTATGGGGCATGGAACTTCGTCGTCCGCGTGGTAGAGTCCCAGGATATTACATAGTGCGTTATTTGGCGATAGTACGCGCAAGTGGTCCCGGAAAAGCCCAAACAAAATCAGGGCCTAACTAACCCGGTTCGGCATACTCGGGCCATCATCCATAGCGTCATGCCGACTCATCATTCGCATTCTCCGTTGCTGGATTGCCCATCCATCCTCAATACTGGCAACGTCTCGTCCAACCTCCGAGGACCAGTAAAGAAGTATCTTAGAGACATAGATCGATAGAGAGAGAGATAGATATAGAGGGTGAAGAAGGTGGAGAGGATGAAATAGAGACATGTGACGGGAGAGGGGACGGAGAACAGGATACCCGTCCCTCTCGATTTTCCATTTAGGCCGACAGCATCCCTCGCCTCGGCGTGGGAGAGGAGAACAGGTGGTGTGACGGGAGCCCTCGGTCGCAGCCCGACCCTGCACCCATTTTCTGTAGCACCTTGCCACATCCGACGAGCCCGCGTATGGATTCCATTTCCGCGGGGGCGCGCAGCTTGTGGGAAAAGAAGAGGCAACTTTTCTGCCTCTGTATACCTGTGCACAATGGGTCCCGGTCGTAGGGGGCGTTACTTACTCCCCTCTTGTCCCGTAGCCTCCGAGACGAATATTCGCCAAGCGGCTTTCGCTCCTACGACGAATCTCGCGTCTACGTATGTGACTTTGCGGGAGCGGAACCCTCGGGAAAAGTGGCTAATGGTGGTCTCGGGGAGTTGTCGCGATGGGTCCGCTTACTTTGACCTGCCGTTGGAAAATTGCCACGATCCTTTTGCGTTCAGCTCGAGCTTTCAAAGTGTGGAGGCTGATAAAACAATGGGATCTCGTCTCGATAGATGAGGTTGCGCAAGGACCTCCTTACCGAGCGTCTACTCATTCTGGTAGGATCAGTGGCGGATTGTCCGCCGAGCTGAAATCAATACGGCAGCCCAGGAGCGACCCTTTGCCTCATAAAACAAATGTGGCTATTACCGCGCCACCGACAAAGGGTTAACAATGTAAATCGAATCATCGAAATAGGGTGGAGGCGCAGCTGTAAATTACGGAATAAGTGTCACCGAACACCAGTCAGGGGATAAGGATAAGCGCTTCCGTCTTGCAGGTCGATCTACTTGTCGGCCGGCCGCAAGGTTAACCCCATCTTAATCCCCTGGCCATTACTCATGCGGAAGGGTTGCCGGGCCAGATCATCGCTCTGCCGATGCACCACAGCCACCTGGTGGGGACAACGGCCCTCGATCAGGGTGCATTATCGGGGGCTCGGCAAATTTGGCGCGACCTCGCTTCCGGGAATAGAGGTTTCCCTTCGATCAGCTCCACCAAGGAGGCCGAAGACGAGCCTCTCCCATTGGGCGTGTTCGTAAATTTACTTTATTAGGTGTTATGCTTGTTTTATGGGAAATAAAACGTCTCTAAATATTTTCATTATACATTGGTCATTGGCCCAATGAGAGAGGATAATTGTAGTGGGCGGTACAACGGTCCTGTTGATTTATTTAATTGTATCCGTTTTGTCCATGTTCTTCAACTTTAAATTATACAAGCTTTGTCCGTTTGTTTTTTTTTTTGTTTTTTTGTTTTTTTTTTTATATATATATATATGTATAGGAAGAGCAAGAAGCAGAAAAAGAGGGAAAAATGTAATGTTAAGACAAAGAATAAAGGATATTGTTTACGATACGATTAAACCACCTAGATTTAAACTGGTTTTATTATTTTGTTCGTTCGCTCTGATACGGAAACGTGCAATGTATAAATTTAGATTGTCCCTAAAATAATAGATGTATCAAACCTGATGTAAATTAGGTTTATCTTTTGAAAGATCTTAAAAAAAAAATTAAGCCATTCGTTTTCTTCTAACACATTTCAGGCAAACAAATAATACATTAGCCTTTCATGGCTACGTAAATCGGTTTTTCTTTTGCTCTTGTATTTTTTTCTAATTTAAAGTACAAACTTTATTAAGCTTGCTTAGGTGCATTTGCTTTTATAATTTGTAATGTATACCCATGGCGCACTTACGAAACACCGCCGACAATATGCAGATTATTAATTGCAAAATTAATAAGAATAACTTAGACGTAATGTATCGCTACGCGAACATAGTCGAGCGAATAATAATTTTCAAAGAACAAAGAATTACCGTAGCTTATTTCCCCCCCCCCCAATAATAACAAATTTCAAGCGAAAAAAATATATAGTATAATAATAATAATAATAATAATAATAATAATAATAATAATAATAATAATAATAATAATAATGATAATAATAATGATAATAATGATAATAATAATGATAATAATGATAATAATAATGATAATAATGATAATAATAATGATAATAATGATAATAATAATGATAATAATGATAATAATAATGATAATAATGATAATAATAATGATAATAATGATAATAATAATGATAATAATGATAATAATAATGATAATAATGATAATAATAATGATAATAATGATAATAATAATGATAATAATGATAATAATAATGATAATAATGATAATAATAATGATAATAATGATAATAATAATGATAATAATGATAATAATAATGATAATAATGATAATAATAATGATAATAATGATAATAATAATGATAATAATGATAATAATAATGATAATAATGATAATAATAATGATAATAATGATAATAATAATGATAATAATGATAATAATAATGATAATAATGATAATAATAATGATAATAATGATAATAATAATGATAATAATGATAATAATAATGATAATAATGATAATAATAATGATAATAATGATAATAATGATAATATTTTAAGCCGTATGTCTCACCTTGTCAAGTTAAGGCAACCAATTTATGTGGGTGCCCGGGGAGCACAAAAATAAGTTATCGTTCTGAGCGAAAAGTGGAGTACACGTTGAACGGCGTGACGGAGGGAGGGGAAAAATTCTTAACGGCAGCGACGATGAGCCAAGCGACGAGAGGAGCGAGGAGAGCGAAGGGCAGGCCGAGTTGTAGGAGGAAGATAAAACATATTCCCCGTGATGAACCTTCGGGGACCTTTTACTTTTAAGCGCGCGAAGCCAGGCACACACCGAAAATCGAAACTGGTCTGAAATCTATTTCGTCACACTTGAGTGAGCGCGCGCGCGCGTTCCCGGACCGTTGGAAAGGGTGCCATTATGCTCTCCTTTATTCGCGAAGGATTTTAACAACTCCCCTTGTACGATGCAAGGTCATCCTTTCTCACCCACTTCTCAGGCCCCATGTGGGTTACGTCGGCAGCCCCTTTGTCAAACGGGGCACATACCTGGGCCCACCCGATCACCCCAGCGCAACACCTTCCATCGAGGGCGCACAAACCTTTACAGTGGAGTCCTTGTGTGTAGCTGCGAAAATAGCTTGCCGATGTGAACCGAAGAGGCTCGCTCCATTCTATTCCATTCCTCTCCATTCCATTCCATTCTGCTCCATTTTGCTCCATTCTGCTCCATTCTTGTCGATGCTCCTATTTATTATTACGGGGATAGACTCGACCGGATTATGTCACGAAGGGAAAGTAGACTCGAATGGTCGTAGGATTTGCTTGGATTTATTCGTACGCAGGGTCGCTCACTACACCTGTACGAGTGATTTTCGTATAATGCTAGGCACGAGTTATTATCTAAAACTATTATGGAAATATTGTATTTCTTTTGGTTGTATTCGTTGTTTTTGTTGCCTTTTGTTTTTGTTTTTGTTTTTTTGGTTTGTTTTGTTTTTTTTTTGGTGCTTTTGTGCTTTTCTTTGGTTCTTTTGTTTTTTGTTTTGTAACGTGATGGATAAATGGCGAATCGCTTGTAGAAGTCAAATTCATGAACGGAGAAATTTTGGCATGAACAAAAACCTTGAAACTTTCACTTCATCGACGGTCTAATAAGTTTTAAAGAAATTGCCTTGTAGTTCGTCTGGACGTTAATTAGTATTCAACTTCCATTGAACAACGTCAAAATTTGTTTTCATAATTAGTAATTGTATTGTACTTTATGATTCCATAAGAGTTAATAAAAAAGATGCGATCATCGTGTTTAATAACAATCGCGATGTTATGAAGCCTTTATTATGTAAATTTTGTATTATTTCAATGGAATATTAAACGTTGAATTTAATGAGGGAAGAATGAAAATTATAAACATCGATTAAAAGAATACTCGTATTATACACAAGTTGAAATTCTCGAGAAAAGGAAAAGGCAAACGTTTCGTAACTCGAATTGACATTAATATTGGATTTTAAAATCCGTAAAAATTGAATTAATATGCAATGCATTCAATAATTAATAACTTAGTGCAAGCTCGTGCGTAAAAATAATCACATTTGTTAAAAAATCGTCCAAGCGTAGCGACAATGTTCTATTAAAAGTCCTTTCCACCTAAAGATTCCATTACATGCTTTCATTAATTCTGAAATAAAATTTCATTTCTCCATTTTCACGTTCACTATTAATATTTAAAAGAAGTCTGAAAAATTCGAAAAACGTCACTTGCTTCTTTGATGCAAATCTATGCATTTTATTAAAAAACAAAGAAAGCCATCCGGTTTAAAATATACGAATATTAAAGTAACAAATTTTATATATTTTATGCCTTTTATGTTAATTTGTTAAAATTTCATATATCATTTGTTTTATTGACATAATATGAAAGATGCGGGCTTTGCGCGCACTGTAATAAAACTTTAGAGGATGCGTTCGTTTATATTGAAAGTAGTAACATTTAGGCTTTTGAAACCGTTTTATATAAAGTGATCAAAGCTTTGCTAAAATTAATGTTGCTAAAAGATACTTTGGTAAAAGATATGTTGAGGAAACTCGGGATAACTCTCTCGTGTGTGTGTGTGTGTGTGTGTGTGTGTGTGTGTGTATATATATATATATGTATATATCCATTATGCGTATAATTTTCTAGGATTAATTTTTTATGTAAGCATCTTGCTCGTGTCTAGTGCCTATTATAAACAACGAGCTTAGTGAAAATATGACAGTTAAAGAAAAAACTTTTGAAAAAAATGTGCCATAATTTAATACAACAGTACGCGGAATCTTTGACAATTTTTTGGCCGGATGTTATAAAATACGAATGGCTACATATTTCCCGGGGAAAAAATAAAGAAATAATAAACAAAAAAAAAATCGAAAGACAAAAGAAAAGGTTGTCGATTTTTTTTTTTGTCACACTTTTCGTCATGTATTCTATACTGGATTATAATTTATCTTTTAAATAAGGACGTATATTAGTGGGTAAATAATAAGGTCGTAGCCTTAGGCACAGAGGAGGAAAAGGAAAAAAATCGCGACATAAGAACAGTTAGACCAATTTCGTTGTTGGCCGCGCGTTGTGAAGTTGGGAAAGGAAGTGGCCGGATTCGCGGGACAAAGCGCTAAGAAAGCAAAACTAAATGGACGAGGTGGGAATAGGTGGCTTCGCGCGTCGGCCATCCTTGACTCGAATCCTTGACTCCTCGGAGAAGACACCATCTCGAGTAGCCCTGAGCAGCCCCTCGGCAGCGGTTCTCTCTTATACGTACACACGCACGCACGTAGTAGAGGAAGACGGCGGTCGCCCGAGCGAAAGCCCTTGGTCGGTTGGTCGGTCGCTCGGTCTCTCGGTCGCTCCTGGAGAAGGGGCCACGAGGAGAGAAGAGGCCGCTCACCGCGGCAGCCACCGCCGCCGCCGCCGCCGCCGCCACCAGCCGGCTGTCCTTGGACTCCCGCTCGCGGATCGGTTGAGCGCGGCTCAGTCAATGACCGATGCATTCCTCCTCTTTATGCGGCCATCGCCGCTGGAATTCGCCGGCAGATTAGGTAAAGGCCCGGCGTTACCCAACGGATCTCACCCGCGGCCTTGACTCCCGCGCGATTTACGCGAACGAGGCTGTGACTCCTTTTAACCCCGCTTATGTCGGGCCTTGACTTTGCCCGCTCGAAGAAGCTGAGTTTAAGAGTCTCCTTGGCTTTTATTAATATTTGCCGCTAGGTCGATAGGAGCTCGAGGAAAGCGAATTTTCCCGATTATCTAAAGCTCTTGTTTCGCTGTTGAGCACCGTTTTTTTTCGCGACCTCACGTGCTCGATCCCGTGCCATTTAATTAGTGTGCTCGCTCACTCGATAGCAACGCGCTACGTTGATTTTGATTATTTAGATTTTCGTCACGAGATTGTCAGCTCGAGAGATGCGTATGGTGTAATGGTGTAATGGTGTAATGTGTCCCCCATATCACCGGTCTCCCATTAAAGGACGCATCTTCTAATGTCTCTTTGAAAGCATTTATTCCAAATGAATTGCACTTTTAATTCTCGGTCTAACGGTACTCCATAATTATGCAATCTTGTTATCTACGGAAGAACATTTTTCCAATTAGTAATAGTATAATGGCAATTTTTGCACCATCTACTTACAGATTACTATTATTGTTAATAAACGGATGGGAAAGCAGCGAACGATCGGGGTAAATATACGAGATAACAAAGCTTAAAGTCTTGAGAGCTATATCCTTTCTCTATTGCAATTGCTTTGATTGAGCAGTAAGGACCTTGTTTTATAAAAAAAAAAAAAAAAGAAAAATAAAGAAAAAAGAAAAAAAAAGATAAATTTTAAATTCTTTATTTCGTATTAATTGAAATAATAATAATCGACGACTATAACTCTGTATGTTCCGGATCGACTAACCAAGTCTATATTTTTCATAATAAATTATTCATTGCTGTCCTAACTACTATAATAAAACAACAACAACAACAACAACAACAACGGACTTAACTTGAATAAAATTAAACGATTGTAATTTTAAACTACGATAAGGCTAAGGGACGCTGACATTGAATAAAAGTTTTTATCACTTCGTATATTGGTATAGTTTAAAGAAAAAAAATTAAAAAAATAAAATAAAATCATTAAAGTCCGTTGTAATAGGATCGAAATATTCTTAGATTTAAAAAATATTTAAATCACGTACTACTAAATTAAGTATTAAGAGCTGAATGCAATTAGCTTTGCACTCTCTTACAAAGCACCTAAGAGGCTGTACATTGTTTCATTTTAATTGCGCTCCATATCTCATTCCAACAATTACGAAATCCATTGTTTCGGGCATTTTATTTTTAATAATTATTTCCAAATTATTGCCAAGAAAGGAAAGAAGAAGAAGAAGAAGAAGAAGAAGAAGAAGAACAAGAAGAAGAAGAAGAATTGTTATCTTCAAAAGAGCTATTGTAATTACGCAAACAAATGTCGTTTATTAAGAGTCAGTTTAAACTTTTTAGAATACATATTCTACAGGCCATACACAGCGCACTTTAAGGCGATTTTCCTCCATTCCACCACCAATTATATGATAAGCCTAAAAGAACGAGCCCTACTCGCATTCTTCGAGTTTCCTACTCGAAACTATAGAAAAACTCTTTCTTCCCAACCACTGTTTCCCGTAGTGAGAAGAAAATTACTCCGCAGTTAGATCGCGCGACTCGAGTTGCCTCGAGTTGCCTCGAACGACGTTCCCGAACCGGCATTTAATTCCCGTGCACACTCGCGATCTTTACTCCTTGCGAGAAGAGTCATCGGGCTGGCTTAGCTGGTACTCGTCCACTTCTTTGAAGTACTCCCAACTTCCGTTCGATCTCCTTTGATTACGAGCATTCCACCGCCGTGGCTTTATCAGCGGGAAGGATGTACGACGGACCCGATACGACGTAATACTTGCGATGCAAAAACTCGGGCGTATTTTACGCTCAACTGTTCTTTAACGTCGTGATGGAGTTTCGCACATACTCGACGCTACGAGCAGGATAGCACGCGAGTGCCTTTTTTCATTGTTTTCATTCATTTTCGTTTGGCTGCGATATCGAGGATCGCGATTAATCGCCACGGATTTTCCGTTGCGTGCGCTTAAGCGATCATTTTTAACGCAATTTCCCGGTTCCGCTCCCTTTCGGCCCCTTCTCTACGTAATATTAGACCACTACAATGAATTCCCTCTATTTTCCATTCTATTGCCATGTTTTCAATACCGATACTTACAACTCGCCATTCTATCCTTACTTGTGCTACTCTGCGTGCATTGCTATATCTTAGGTATCGTAAAAGTATGCTGTAAGAAAAGAAATGGATGAAAAGAACCAAATTGAATAACACTTCTTGTTACATTCGCGTTATTATTGGAAAACAATAAAATGCTTTAGAAATTGTTTATTCCCGGTATATATGCATGACAATTTTATAAGTTAAAAGTGGCTTGTTTTTGTAAAAATTTCTCTACGCTCTGTACAGTAGCACTTAAGCGGCCCGACGAAATGTATAACAAAAACAACAACAACAAAAAACAAAACAAAAAAAATAAATAACTAAAAAAAATGTTCTGTCATTTAATAACATGTGCAAACATTCAAGATAATTTGGAATATATTATTAAATTTAAAAACTATGTGTTAGTCGTAGAAATAGTTCCATTATTATCATTATTGTAAGTCGATGAAAGTGGCTTCGACAGAGTTCCATGCAATTTTCACTATATTCTTGAATTATGCGATGATAAACTCGATCGTTTACTACGTGAAAATATTCTTTTATACCAATAGTTCTATCGGCATTCGTGACATCATATTCGTTTATCGTATTATTTTCATTGAATAATTGAATGCTTTTAGTTTTATGATCGCGATACAGGATTATAATTGAATATGTAATTGAATATATCGAATGTTTTATAGTGATTAGTTCGAGTGATGTTGGAGCAGTGAATAGTATCTAGACGCATAGCTTTTCTCTAAAAAAACCTATTAAATCTTTTAAATCTATTAATTTTTATACATAAAACTCGTATTTGTTTAACTTTCCAAATCATTTACAAAACTGAACTATCGTATCATCTGGTAATTAAATATAAACGCCATCTGATAATTATTCTTTTTGTACTTTAATTATCTAGACTTTCGGTAGCTAATTATTGCTTCAAGCCCGCCAATATTAAGCGTACAACTTGAAAAAACCGTTTGCCCCATTTAAAAATGATATTTAATATTAAAAGTGAAAGAATGTGCAGTATTTGCGGTTAAATTTAGGCTTCGCTTTTGCCAATACTTACGTTGCCTTAACCGAAGAATTCGGCAAGGATAATAATGAACGAAACGCGTAACTACCGATAATTTTCAGCAGAAAGCATTAAAATGAAAATAAACGAATTTCGGCCGAACGCAATTCGAGGCATTTCTTAAACATAACGTAGCGGAATATTTTACGAGTGCGGTGGTACAGTCATCATTGCACACGGTAAAATTCAGGGACTAAAATTTTGCCAATAAGCGAGTAAATCTTAAGCAGCTGACCTCTGGCAAATCGCTGGAAAGTAAAGAGGAATTACTTTTCCACGTATTCACACCAGCGATTATACATCGGCTGTGTATTCTACGTAAATATGCGCGACTAAGGTGACGAAGCGCCTCGATTTTTCGGCGACGCACTTTTTGGTGCATGCGCGGAAACAAACGCCTACTCCCTTGTCAATAAAAAGCTTCGCCTCCACCCCCTCCACCACCCCCTCCGCCACCAAACCACATCATCATCCCCCCTCCTCCTCATCCTCCACGTACCCCAAAAACACTCCGACGGGAGCCGTCGTTGCTTTTTTTACGCCACGTCGACGGATTGGCGACGTTGCGTCGTGGCCTTGACCGCTCGCGTATTTGCACGTTGTATGTATGCCAGGCGGCGACTTATGCGCCCGGGCCGACGAAAGCAGCGCCGCCGTTGTTTCTCAGCGCTTTTTTTTATTTTTTTTTTTTTTTTTTTTTTTTTTTTTTTCCACCCGCGCAACACCTGAGTTGCAGAAGTATGCGCCAGCAAGGTCACCCGCAATTTGCATTAAAATGATAATGAGGGCGTGGGCAAGGGTTCGGATGGATTGGGGTGGGGAGCCCGAGGCAAAGGAGACGCAACCACGGCCCGACCTCGCGACCGATTGCGCGGCAAAGCCAAGGAGAGCGACTGATTAATGAAAGGGAGATGGATTAATGAGATATTTTGGGATGCGGGAACGTCACTGCCTCAACTGCCTTCGCAGCTAAATAGAGACGAAGGAGATCCGAGCTTTGCATCCCGCGGCAACAAAAATTAATATGAGAATAGGATCTGAAGCGAAAGATTGATAACACCTAATTCACTCGAGTACTGCTAGCAAGCGAACTGGAATTTTAGTGATGCTAAAGTACTCGCGCTCCATTTTCAATGAGAGAGATAAAAGAAGCAATGTAAAAAGAAGGGAGAAAAAATTGTAAAATTTTGATTAAAGTGCGCTGCTTCTTTGACTAACTGTACCTCCACTTTTCATCTACTTTCTTATTAAAACTTTATCTATAATAGAATGGGAAGCACTTAATTTACATTTCTTTTCTTCTTCTTCTTCTTCTATCACAGTGCTTATAACTGTTGATATTTCGATAAATTAAATAATCATAATTACACACTATTACGAGATTCAAAATAAATTACAAGCATAATAATAATTGCTTCTTGTCTCCCATACCCCACCGTCCCCCGGCCCCCGTCACTCGTCACCCGTTCCCCGTCACCCGTCCCCCGTCACACGTCACCTCGATTAATAATTAGTACGTGCATTTGAAATTAAAAGACAAAAAAAGAAAAAAGAAAAAAGAAGGCTCACAAAAAACAAAACAAAAGACAAAATATTTACAAACAAACAGTAACAAATAAAAAAAAAAAAAAAAAAAACCACTAAAGGATAAAATAAAAATATAAGTAAGCAAAGACAAATAGCTTAACAACTAAAACCGCGGTACTATTTACTTATACTCGTATTTCGTTGGCGATTATATGTCATGAGAGGTCGAATTTCTTCAATGCGAAACACAGAAGAATTCAATAAACGTAACTATTTATTTATATATTATTAATAGGCGCCCAATAAGCTCAAACGCCATTAAGAAAAGAGTTAAGCACTTTATTTTACTAGTGTTTATTAAGTAAAAAGTTATTTCATAAGTGGACGAGTTCGTTAAAATAACTTATCGTATTATAAATGTGATATGGTTAATAGCGTGCACAATTACAACTATCCGCTTGATATTCGTGTTTGCACCTACTTGATGATGCAACCTTGGACTTGAAATATCACTGCAATGTCGAATGACTATAATATTTCCTTATTTTATATGCGAACGATAACGGTGAGTAGTGTTATTTCATTCATAAATTGCACAAATAGCGCACAAAGGAAGAAAATTAATTATTCCCCTACTTTGGGCCACTAAAAAACAACAGGGACGCTTGCATAGGCCCAAATAAACAATAATATTAGTCGTAGAGGAACAGAGGCAAAAACATCTCGCTCGCATCATCTATCTCCAGTGATTTATTAATATTTCCCGGAAAGTCATCACGCGCCAAATGGACCAAATGGACGCCACTCTGGACTAACAAAAATTAATACAATGTTTCCATTCGTTAAAAGTCTCTTTTAATCAATCCGCTCTCTTCGGCAAATTGTCAGCCTTAGAACCTGTTATGATATCCTGTTGTGACAGCTGAACTTGACTCGACATCGCTGCTGGGATTTTAATTCTCCGACTCTCAAATGCATATAGCGTTTGAATAGAAATTTTTGAAGCCAACTGTAGTATTCCTATATGTTTCCTAAATGTTTTGTTTACAATGCACAATTAACATTTATCATGCTTGATGTTTGCATCTTTTCTGCGGACAAGAGAATTAGAGCTTATCGAAAATATGACTCCTTGAGGCATTTTTCTCGGGAGCCCCCCGACCATTTTATCCATATATTAGCCCCCACCCCCCCCCCCCCACTCCCCCTCCAAAGCAATCATTTTTAAGCAATCATTTTAACAAAGCTCGGGCTTTGTTATTTCATCGCGCCTTAATGGTACTTTAATCTTCATTCGGCCGGAGCTCACAAAGAGCGCGCGCGGCTTACAAAGCAGTGATGCGTCAATCGACCGAAAGCCAATGCTCAGCGACGCGACGTCACCCGTACAATAAGGCCCCGCGGGCTTCGATCACCCGGATAGGAGGAGCCAAAACGAATTTTGGCACGATTTAGGCACGAGCCCGATGACAGTGGAGACAGTGGAGACAACCAGAGATATCCTGAGGACGAGCTCATTTCGGGGCGAGCGCGTGATACGAGGGAAACCGGGAGTCGCTCTCGGCGGAGAGATAGGAGCCGCCGGAGGAATGGAAGAAAGAGAGAGGCTTCGCCGAGGTGGGAGAGCGCTCGAGCTCTAGCTGAACGGCTACCTGGATTCTCGAGGGGGTCCCTTTCCTGGCGGCACTTGTTTACTCCGCGCCGTTGCTGGCCTCATTTTCGGTCGTGCACCTTCGCCTGGCTAATTCGCCTCTTGTCCGCGATGCACCGCCTGCGATTCCCCGCGTGTCATTCATTCGTATGGACGCCCACGCTGCGGAATTCTGCGGAGCGTCCGTTTTCGGATTATTAATTCGCCGAGGCACTTTATCGCCGACCAACTTCCCCGCTAGCTTGGACGCAATGACGCTTCGCGGGCGTTAAGGGCTCCTCAGCTGCTTAGCTGGTTAATGTTTAGCCAAGGACACGGGTTTCGGTAGCCTTGGGCTAACAAGCGCAGAATGAGGAATTCACTTGTCTACTCGTCGTGGGAATACCGGAAGTGTACTACCATGGCCATATGTTGGCTCGCGTAACTGCCTATTTAATGCGCGTCTATGTATTTATTCGATCTATCTCATAAAAGGAAGAGAAAAAAAAAGATATGGAAAGGAAAAAGAAAAAAGAAAGAAAAACAGAGAAAGAAAAACAAAGACGCTGATCAGCGAATGACGCATTACAGAAATATTGCTAAGAATGAAATTACATTCCCTCAAAAGTGAGAAGCGCTCTCTCCTTATTTATTTTCTAGATCCCAACGACTTAACCTTCCCCTTTGTCTTATGTATCTTTCATTTTTGCCATCTCTTCCACCTCCTCCTCCTCCCCCGCCACTTCATCATCCTCATCTTCTTCTTATCCTCCCTTCTTATTCCCCGTCTTTCTTTTCTTATTCCTGTTCTTTTGATTGTATTTTTTTTTTGTTTTTTTTTTTTTGTATTTTCTTAATCGTGTGAAAAAAAATTTGGCTTTGTTAAGCGCACATATGTCGGTATTTTTCTCCGCGTCTCCCATTCAATGTAAGAATAGAAAAAAGAATGCCGGATGAAATAATTTTGGCGAGCTGGTTTCAACCTATTTTGCCAAAACAAATGGTCTAAAAGCTGCTTTTTTGAGTAGATGGCAATAAGCATACCAACGCAACGATTAGATCATTGTTATTCCGCATATTTTTGCAATATGATTTTATTATTGGTGGCACAGTGCACAGTACGATATACACTTCAGTTAAAACGTTCGCGAATTCGTTGGACAAAAATAATTTACTCAATGGACAATAACATATCCCCTTTCGAGTCCGACTATCGTTTCTCTTATTTTTCGTGCCTCGAATGCCCCCGAACAATTTTAAATGATTAAATTGGAAAAGCGCGTAGCTGTAAAGTAAGTAGTCCCCCGCCCGTCACCCTCCCGCTCTATATATCTATCTATCTATCCATCTATCTATCTATATATCTATCTATCTATATATCTATCTATCTATCTTATACATATAATCTCTTTATATCTATTTTTTATTCTCTGTAAGCCTCTTTACAATCTCGTTTTAAAACATATTCCAGCTGAACAATCATATATCATCCTCCGTTAAGTATCCAAGGCTTCGAACTTTCGATCTTCAAGACAACGCGTCGTTAGGCGCCGAATGCCGATAAGACTTTATCACTGATTAAAAAATCGTGCATAAAATAGAAAAATCGTTATTCCGAGAGTAGCACCGTCCGAGAAGCAGTGAATAACAAAATAAAACAAAAAACAAAACAAAATAAAGACATGAAAAAGAGAAACAAATAGACGAACAAACAAGCAAGCAGAGTGATGTAGGGTATTCTCGTTGGCAGCAAGGGCGTTCTCTCTCTCTCTCTCTCTCTCTCTCTCTCTCTCGCTCTCTCTCTCTCTCTCTCGCTCTCTCACTCTCTATCACGGACCGGACGGTATCGCGCGAATCGCGGGAACCGTTGCGAAAAGGGTAGTGGAAGACTGCCCAGGCTCAACGATATCCGCGTGTCGGATCGCACGCGGTGTACGCACGCGGATATCGAATGGCGCGCGCACGATGCACCTCCATAAAATTACAAAAGTTGCGGGCAGATAAACATCAAGATGGCGTCCGCGAGATCTCCTCGTAGCATGGAATTCGATATTACCTCACAACGCGCACTTACCCGCGCGTGGCCAAACTCACCGCTCCCTTCCGCGCCTTTTTTTTACTCTTTTCCCTCGTACCCGATCGCTTCTGCTAGACCCCCCCCCCTCCCTCTTCGCCCCTTTGCCACTATTTACCCCAGGAGTCCTGACGCTACCTCGGCCTCACGTGCTAGTCTTTTATGTACGGATGAGTGTACCATCGGACCCGCGGCGCTACGTTACCAAGCAATACGTGTGTGCACACACGGCTTCTCCTATATTCTCGCAGACTCTCGTCGACGACCTATAGATTTTTGCTTACGATCGATGATTATTCGGTGATTCCCAAGTGGAATAGCCGCGCGTGTAATCGCGTCTGTCGGGACTTTTTTCCTCTTCGCGATAAATACAGCATTTTTCGTGGACAAATCGCCACTATATATATATATATATATATATATATATACATAAATACATAATGTATAATGAGTCGCGTATGTCATGAGAAGACAGGCTTCTAAGACTTTATTGATAAATCTTGCCTTTTTGTTTTTATGAATCGCGAGACTTTGCTTGAAAATTAATTGGGCAAGAATCGGATCGTGCGCTAAGGTGCATTTAAAGTCGAGTTTGACTCTCTATACCGCGGTGGCGTACAGAATTACGAATGCTTCGTCGTATAAAAACATGGGACCTCGTCGTGTAAGCCCATCTTTTATTCTTTTTCCATTTACCGATATTCGAAAAGATTTTTAGTAAGAGTACTGTGCACTGCAGTCATTAGGAGGAATTGCATAACACCCAATCGGCGCTGCTTGTCGTACGTACTTATTAATTATGTCGGTTGAAAGAACTTTTTTATTTTAAGAAATTAAAAATGGGATATGTAAATGCGCCTATTACATTAAAATCTACGATAAACAGGAGCAATTTACAGCGAGCGACTCTCATTCATAATATTGCACTGATTGGTATTTTCAGTATAGTAGATTTCAGAGAAAATATTTATTCTCTCTCTCTCTTTCTCTCTCTCTCTCTCTCTCTCTCTCTCTCTCTCTCTCTCTCTCTCTCACCCTCGTACGATGAAAACAGCAAGTATGGTATGCATTAGCTATATTATATACCAATAATTATGTATATCAAAGCTTTTAATAAACTATAGTTTAAATGAAATGTAGATAGATATAGGAGCAACAAGAATGTTAATAATAAAATCTAATTTCTATTCGAATTTAATGTATTCGAAACGTCTGATATTTCACATACATTTCGTTCTACAATAAAGCTGCTTTTAACGTTTAATTTACTAAGCGATTAATTCTCACGTAGAAATAATTTTAACGTTTTTGCAAATTTTATCTACTACTTTGTCTAAAAGTATATAAAAACTTTTAACGTATTACATTCCCATACTTATAACATATCGGGTATCTTTACATTCTATTACGTTTATTTTGCACATACAACTTGATTCATACCAAGAAATATGGTACTTTTCTTTTTTATCACAAATCCCCTGCCTGCTTACCTCTGATCTTGAGAGCCTCGTGTAGAAGAGCGCTATTTATCATTATGATACTGGAAAATCACAAGATAAACATAAATCCAAGTCCTGACCTACTATTTACATTTTTCGTTTTCCTAAACAAAACAATCTCATGGCAATTTAGCGATTTACATTCCCGGCTCCAATGCAACTTTTTAATTAATATAACTGCCACGTTTATTTATCCTATCTAAGAGTAATGAGCATGATTCGGTCACAAAATATAGATACGTCGAGAATTTTATTATACCTCCTTCTTCACATTTTACTTTCAACATTTTCATTATACCATAGTGAACCGAAAAGAAATGAAAATGGCAAAAAAAAAAAAAATAATAAAGTAGCCGTTGGATAAGTTTATATGGTTATTTTGTTTCTTGGTTTTTGTCTTTTTTTTTTGTTTTTTTTTTGTTTTTCTTTTATTTATCAAAATAATAAATAATAAATAATAAATGCTTCTATTATACGAGCGAATATCGAATAAATAATCGAAGGAGGAAAGTATAATGCAGTAACAAGAATCTCAACACATTTACAAAGGTAAACATGGACGATTAGATGAAGGGATTTTTTCTTTTTTCTTTCTTATATAAGTCAAGAGCAAAGTCAATTTATAAGATAGATACAAATAGGCCCTTATGGCTTATCTTGGATTTATGCGAGCATTGAGCAGCCGAGTGCGATGGCTGAACAGCGATAAAGTACTCGAGCTGGAACTAATTGTAGGTGGCGTTTCCACGTTCAACATATTTTCCCGCCTTAGGATTAGCTGCGTATAAATGATTGCGCTTGCGCATACCGCCCGTGCACAGGTACACAGCTACACGTATAAATTAAGAGAACACGAGCTTGAGATTTGACTTCTTAAAGCAATCTTTGTTAAAGTATGCTTTAATTAAATGAAAACTCTTCGTTACCCCGATACCCGAGACACTCGGCTGTAATGGCGCGAAATCAACACCCGCGAGTCGCCCCATTAGAAACGATGCGCTTTAATTACTTGTTAGCCAAGGCTAGTTATACGCTACGCCTTGAGACCACTTAATGTTTCATCATTGTAACTCGATTAATATAAGGAAAACGGAATAATTAGTCGTTCCGGGAGCGTGTCGCTTACCATGAGCCAGCCTTAAGAAATAAGCTGGAGAGCGAAGCTCGTACGAGTCACTTTTACGCCGACCTTTGCATCATCGGATAAATACTTTGAATGCCGAAGCTATCGTTAATCATGCGTCGGCGAAGCATCTAACCATTTCATTGTCCGCGCAACTATATCTCCATTATACTCCACCAGAGTACTCCCGAACAAAGTGTCATTCTCGAGAGGTCGCGGGAATAAAAAATCTTGCCAAAAAAATGCGAACCCGCGCGCAGGCATTAAATGCACATTTATTTATGAGAGGAAAAAAAAATGAGGCTTGAGAGGCATTGTCATGCAAGCGGTTGGTTTACTGAAAATTCACGACTCATAATAGCTCGCTCGCTCGTCCATTAAGAGAAGAAAACAATGTTCTTCTCCCCGTGCCTTCGTCATCCCTTCGCTTTGCTTTATCATCCTCTCTCTTATCCTCTCTTCTCGAGGGACTCTAGGCCGAGCAAACAATCACGCGGTGTCGAGGGAAAAGATGCTCGCGATATCAGCGATTACGATCGCCAATCCTTTCTTTCTTCGCCCGCCCGATTCTCCGCCATCTCCCTCCCTTTCTCCATCCCAGCGTTCTTAATACATTATATACACGCTTATTGAACGCTCGCTCGAGTAGAGTGTCACGGCCATCTTTATATTTCAAGTTCGCGCTCGTCCGCTGCTACGTGGTAGCAGCGGCGCTCACTCTCTCGTGACTCTCGTTATTCAGATTTCTCCACGCAGATGCTGCAAATTCAATTCGCATTGTTATATACACCTCTACCCTCTACCTCCCTCTGCCCACCGTCTACCGCCACTCCGCGCTCCAAGCCACCTCCTCCTTCTTTCGCCTCATCTCTTCCTCCTCCTTCCTCCCGTCTTCCCGCAACCCCTCACCCACCCACCCACACACACTATACCCCATACCCAGTATCCCCCCCACCCATCCACCCATCCACCCATCCACCCATCCACCCATCCACCCATCATCCACCGGCCTCACCACCAGTGCCGCCGCCCTACGGAGTCACGCTCCTTCTCTCCTTGCCGCATATTTTTCCTCGCGGCCGTATCTTTTTCCGGCGGAAACTCACGAAGTGAGAAAGAAGCAGAGACGCGCACGCGAGGGAGCGCGAGATAAAAGGAGGAAAACAAGATAGGAGGAAGGAGGATAGGAAACGGAGAGAGGACACGAAGAGCCTCTCACAGGACGTTCACCTTTTGCGTTCGTCGTGAGTTCGCTCGAAGAGAGTGGCGTCCGCCATTACACAATCGCGGCTCTCCCTGCCCCCTCCTCCTCCTCCTTGCCCTAACCCCCCCCCCCCCCCCCCCCCCGCTCACGCTCCCTCGTTCGCTCGTCGGCTTCGCCATCTTCCAAGAGCCAAGAGCGAGGCGCGAGGGCACGCCATCTTGATACCCTTGCCCGAGAGCAAGCGCGTGCTCACGAAATCACGACGACGGCGACGGGGACAGGCACTATACTTACGTTTCCTGTACTTACAGAGGATCTCCGTTTGTTTCGCCACGACATTTTTTCTAGTTTCCGTGGTCTTTGCACGAGGCCTCCGGTCTAGAAAAGATTTTGCTCGACGCCGACCTTACGTCGTGTATTGTCGTTACGCAGCTCCTGGCCAATGCTTTCATTCCTTTCTTGCGAGTCCTAAGAGAGACTTTTTCGCCACCAAGCTGCACGATGCACAAGAGGCTGATTTTTTGTTTACTCGCGGATATAAATTTTAGCGCGTTCTCTAACGTCTCCCCGTATAAACGTGTTTTCTTCTGCATTTGTTCCACCACGATCATATTTAATACGAAAACAAGTTTTTCGCCAAGTTTTTTTTTTTATTTTTTTCTTTTTCTTTTTTTTTTTTTTTTTTTTTATAAAATGCTAAAAGTCACGGACTCATTTTTTTTTAAACTTTATTATGATTTCGTATGTACAAGGCATTATGCGAAAATCGAGTGTTGCTTTAGTTAGCTTATAAGCTTATAAGTGTGCGTGCCGAACATAAAGAATTTTTATAAAGGCCATGAAAATTGCGAACCAATGTTTCACCATTTCTAATGCGAATAAATTTCCAACTTTAATTTACATTGTGAAGCGGAGGCAAACGTCTTAATGTATTACGATTTTAAAAATTGCCTCTAGTGGGTCATTCTGCCGGCTGGCGCTTTATGTCCATTCCCTGCCTATGCCGTTCCTAAATAAACTATTACAAGTAATTGTTATGGAGAGGCCGAAGAAAGCCTAGAGAGAGCACGAGCCAGTTCTAAAAATCAAAAATAGCTATGCAGCCAGGTACAGTGTAATACAACTTTAATCGAGCCTTCGATATACTTCGTATCTGTAAAGAAAAGAAAATCAAAGTGTGAGAGAGAGAGAGAGAGAGAGAGAGAGAGAGAGAGAGATACAACAACAAAAAAAAAAGCAGAAAAAAAGAAAAACGAGGTGATTATTTTTCAACCTAGTTATCGGAGCTCGATGGTGCCCGCGCGGCTTATCCAGCGTCCTTTTTCAAAAATAAACATCACTATCGAGAGATTACGGACTGATTAAATTAGCCTTTCGCGCCGTAACTCACTCTTAAAACCAATATTTTTTCCGCGCGTCAAAATGAATCCCTACCGATCCATAAGGTCGGCGGCTCGAGAGCTCTCGCCTTAAGTGAGAGGCTGGGCTCTTATAATTGTAGACCGCGATGAGGCAAATCGCAACGTAACATCGCTGAGTGTACGCGCGGGCCTCCGAACAAGCAGCCACCAACACGCGCCTTATATCTTTTTGAAAGTTCGCTAAGTAACAACAACAATAACTCGCGGCAGAACAGTTATAGGAATAAAAAGAAGCGAGCGCGTATAAAAACAACGGGCGGCGAGGCGAGGCGAGGCGAGGCGAGGCGAGGCGAGGAGAGGTGAGGTGAGGTGAGGTGAGGCGAGGAGAGGTGAGGTGAGGCGAGGAGAGGTGAGGTGAGGTGAGGTGAGGTGAGGTGAGGTGAGGTGAGGCGAGGAGAGGTGAGGTGAGGTGAGGTGAGGCGAGGAGAGGTGAGGTGAGGCGAGGAGAGGTGAGGTGAGGTGAGGTGAGGCGAGGAGAGGTGAGGTGAGGCGAGGAGAGGTGAGGTGAGGTGAGGTGAGGCGAGGAGAGGTGAGGTGAGGCGAGGAGAGGTGAGGTGAGGTGAGGTGAGGCGAGGAGAGGTGAGGTGAGGCGAGGAGAGGTGAGGTGAGGTGAGGTGAGGCGAGGAGAGGTGAGGTGAGGCGAGGAGAGGTGAGGTGAGGTGAGGTGAGGCGAGGAGAGGTGAGGTGAGGCGAGGAGAGGTGAGGTGAGGTGAGGTGAGGCGAGGAGAGGTGAGGTGAGGCGAGGAGAGGTGAGGTGAGGTGAGGTGAGGCGAGGAGAGGTGAGGTGAGGCGAGGAGAGGTGAGGTGAGGTGAGGTGAGGCGAGGAGAGGTGAGGTGAGGCGAGGAGAGGGGAGGTGAGGTGAGGTGAGGTGAGGTGAGGTGAGGTGAGGTGAGGTGAGGTGAGGTGAGGCGAGGCGACGGCTCGGAGATTTGAACGCGTAGTAGTAGTAAAGCGCACGGATTGGCGACGACGCACATGCGGAAGAAGGACTCGTATGAGTACGCGTAAGTCCTTTGCTCATGACGTGGCGCGTCGCCTTTTTCTACCGTCGACCGATGCTCTCGGCAAGATGGCCACTGCCCGTGATACGTAACATCCGACACGTTTTCGCGCGGCTTATTGACACATATGTCCTCGCTTTTGTTCGCCAACTTGCGAATGCAGTTTTTTCAATTTGGCGCCGCCACCAGGACTATACGGCACTAAATAGCAGCTGTCGGGAGCTGCGCAACTCGCGACGCTCCAATAGCCGATTATAGTTCTATCTATTTGCAGCCGCCATGACGTATATGAGCAGCAGTGGAAAATTATCCATTATTAGCGATTACTATCGATCGTTGATTATAAGATTTTCGTAGAGCGTGAATTCATCATTGGGCCTTAATTTATGATATAAAACCTCCTTTATTCGATAGTTGGCGCTTCCAAGGTGATAGCCTACACCAACCCACCCACCTTCCTTCCTATCCTCCCTACCAGCCTCCATTGTTTTTCATTATCAGTTTTCAGTTTGCGCTCGCGTTAAAGATCCCCTCCCGTCCTAAGTTGGATCCTTTATTGAAAACAAGCGCTATTACGAAGGAAAATTTGCACGTGCAAAAGCAACAAAGATTGTCTTTGCTCCATTGTTTCGTTAAGCTAATAAATTATCGATATGATGATGATAATAATAATAATAATAATAATAACAACAACAACATATAATAATAATAATAATAAACAAATAACGAATTATAACAACAACAGCAACAACAACATCAACAACAACAACAACAACAACAGCAGCAGCAGCAACACAACAACCAACAACAACAACAACAACAACAACAACAACAACAACAACAACAACAACAACAACAACAACAATAAAAATATTAATAATCATTATTATATGAATAACGACTAAGGCGAGAATAACAATGAGATAATAACAATAATAATGTCGAGGTGATTTAAGCTCCGAACAGGTTATGGATTAATTAGTAGGCATAGATAGTAATTAGTAGTCATAAATATAGGCGTATTACTCATCTCAAGCTACATATTTGAGAAAATATTGTCTTTATAACTAGAGGCCAGTCGTTTTAATAATTTCTATTTAAAATCTGAATACAATCGGCAACACGGACGAGTCCTATTCATGCATAATAATATAATTTAAACGCGTGCGGCGTCTGTGTAGAAGTAACAAGTTGCTGAATTTATCGTTTATCGTAAGGATTTAATTATTCCTCCAGTGAATGTAAATATTTTGTGTAACGTCGCTTAGCCTTACGCAGGCTTGAAAAACTGCACTTGCACGATGAGCGCGAAAACAAAGATAAATATCCGATCTCAATGACAAAGGCATGCCTCGGGCGGCAAGTAACAATAGATTCTATGATACATGGGGCACGAAGCAACGTAGATCCGGGGAATAACGAATGCAAAACATTACAAGGCAGTACAGTTAGGCCGCCGGGGATTGGTTCGTCGTCGAGCCACGCGTCGAATTATCCTCAAAATCGAGGAAACGCGCCGAGTACCATTGCCGGCGAACAAAGGCTGCGAAAGGGCTTAAAGCCGTTTACGGGGAGTTTTCGCGTAGGTTAAGCTAGTGGAACCCGAGACCGAGCATATCCGTTCTCGACGAGCGCGCGACCCGCAAATTGCGAAATTCCAGCGCGCAGTTGAGTCTAGCGACGTCGCGGCCCTGGACGCTGGAAGCCTGAGGCCCCCCGGGGTAATGCCCGATGAAATTTCAGCCGCTCGCAGAGACGATTTCGTACCAGAGCCCATCATCGAGCGAGGATCCAGAGCCCCGCGAGCTCCGAGACACTGGAGGATACGTGGGAGCTTGAGACGCGAGACGAGGTAAGTCCAAGCCAAATCCACGAATATTCGCGTAGGCAAATTGTTCGCGTGTGCGTGCGTGCGTGTGTGCGTGCGTGCGTGCGTGCGTGCGTGTGTGTGTGTTATTGTGTCTTTGCGTGTTTGTGCTTGCGTGTAGGTGTGCGCGCGCGCGCGCGGAGGGGTGAGAGGCGAATAGGAACGGAGCGGAGCGGTAGGCTTATATTATTTACAAGAGCTAAGATCGTTTGCTCGTGCGTGCCTTTCCCGGATAATAATTCGAGACCCGGCCAAGTTCAATCGTGTTTATGCTGCGACGTTAATGCTAGGCTGAATAAATAATTGTCTATTATCGACTAGCGAGCGGGGCTTCAACGATGTCTCGATAAAGCGGCGACGAAGGGTTTCGATCCTTTTGGCGCAACGATAGTTATCAGCGAGTTGCGTAAAGGTGCGGTGTACGAACCCCGTTGGCTTCCAGGATGAATCGAGAGACGCGATCGATAGGCAAATTGGAACCTTCCTCGTGGGAGCCGTGACGAATGAGAGGCGATGGATAAGGTTTGTGGAGGGGCAGGGGATGTTGGAGTGTTAAGAGGTAGGAAGAGGAAGGTGGGGCTCGGTGGCCGGTTAGCCGATAAGGTAAACAAAGGTTGGAAAAGGGCCGTGGGAGGGGTGGGGAGTCACGGGGGCAAAGTGACGAGTCGCTCGAAGTGGACCGCGGGGCCTGTATGGATTCCTCGGGCGCGTACGTGGTCTCGGCGATGTTGGGCGCTGCGCACGCGCGCATTATCTCGAGTGCGCAGGTATTTACCGGCTCTCCGGGCTCTTGGAGTACATGTATGTAAGTAGGCCGACGCCGTGGTTTTACCGTTAGCGGCCGTGCGCCAGCGCGCATACGAACTACGCGCCGCCTAGGCGAGCGCACATTCCACTGGTTACACTTGGTTACGTTGGGTTGCCGCCCTTTCGTCATCCAATCTTTTCCGGGCTCTATTCCGAATTCCGTCCGCGCGTTCCGTCGCACGAGCCTTTGTGCGCCGAAATGCAGGTGGAAATCCGAGCGACAATTCCAGCGACACCTTCATTATTTATGGATTTGGTTCGTAAGGTGCGCAGGGTTAAGGATTATCGCGGGTGGAAAGTACCTTCATTGTTGTTGTGGAGGCCCTGATTAAACGATTTGCTGGTATTCTGCGGCCCCTCCTTCTGGAGGCACGAGCCTCTATCCGAGTGCATTTGAGGATCATACGGCGTCATTATATTTAAACGATAACATGACGAAAAGAAAGATTATTTCATTTATAGGCGACTGTATTTGTTACTTTGTTTGTACAATATACTTCATTGATTAGCGAATGCTTTTTTATTCGTATATAGTCATATATAGTTCGAGATATTTGCATTAACGAGCAATTAGCTTTAATAAACAATATAACTTCAACTAGGAAAATCTTACGCATACAAAAGTGCCAAAAGCATAACTTACTTTTTATTCTTTTCTCCATTCGACACTTACATCAATGCAGGGAGCAATTCTAAATCCATTGTTTGTTGATATTTCTTTTTTGGCATACACTTGTCCAGTAAATCTAGCAAACTGAATATTTGTCGATTTAAATTTTCGTATTACTTTTTATGCGCGCCGCAAATGTCTGAGAAACGGTATGTAAAGGAGCAGTGGTTTCGATTTTTTTTTCCAATGTTTTTTCTCTCTTTGTGCCTGTTCTTCTTACGTGTGTCGCCACTCTACGACTATTGCCTTCTTTTTCTCGTAATGTAAATGGCATTTATTCAAATTGTTAAATTGACATGTACAACATGTGCAGCAATTCTCAAGTAAATATTTTCCCACAAAACAGTAACACTATTTTGCTCTCTTCTTAACGATATTTTTGCAACTGATAACATTACTTTGTTAGTAAATTGAGTTTATATTGGGTAAAACATGACCACGGCATAGCAATAACTGCGAAAATGCATGCTCAAATTTAAGCTCGCTTAATTGAAACGAATGGAGCCAAAATGAATTAAACTTTGAACGTTAGTAAAACGTTTTATATAGAAAAAGATTAACTGGTAATTATGAGCTACAGTAAGTGCAAATTGAGATTAAAAATAATTAGTTATTCATCTGAAATGAGGAGAATGTGTAAGTACGTAATTGTGGAGGGTAAAAGACACAGCATCAAAAATAGACCATAGACACCATAGACGTGCGAGCGTATCTATCGAAAGATTACATGACACTTGAGCTATTGAATAATTATTTTGGCTGCCAAAAACGAATTCAAAGTCATTACTTACATATAGCAAATACAAGCATAATGTACGTAACATACCATGTCACAAGAGTATATAATAATATTACTATCTAAAATCTGAGCGTACGTGTTTTCCTTTTTAATTATCAAAGAGGTCGAAGACCGCGATCTAGGACGAGGGTTCAAGGTGACATAGTGCAGGAGAGATACGTGGATGCTTTTTCGACTTGGGAAACGACATGCTTTGCCTTTCTTTTAGTAAAGGACAGAGTAGCGACGTGGTAGAAGGGAGATGTTGTAGAGAGGGACGGTGAAGAAGAGGGGCCGAGAGAAAAGTACGAGGGCAAAGGGCGGGGAGGGGCAAGACTACTCCGGAGAAATTCCATCGTTCAGTCCATTCAAGGTGTAACACTTTTACGAGTTACGTTTCCGCGTTGCGTAACGTGAGAACGATCTCTCGTCATCGAACAGCTTTGAATCTCCCGCCACTGTACTTCCATAAAGTTCCCCGTGTGATCGATCGTCTTTAATGTTAACAATCATCGCTCCGCTTACCAAGCCAATGAACTAGTCAATTCGAATATGCAGCCGCAATATGAATAATCTAGGAGCGGAAAAAAAAACATCTTCTTGCGTACCAACTTATGGACACAAATACAATACCTTTATTGTTATGGATGGTAACTTGCCGAGGTGGTGAGGGCAGAGAAGGGGTGGCAAGAAGGTGAGCGAGGGTGATGGAGCTCAGAGGGGCATAAAAGTAATACAATGTACTCGTCAGGAGCTGTATGATTTTAAATGCTTATTACGTGCGATTTTGTACAGTTTCGAAACTATTTTCTTCTTCAACAGATTTACTTTACTACTGTACGGACAATTAATTTTTGTTCGGTGCATCCTTTTATTAAAGCCTAAGTTTTTCTCACATTATCAAATTATTTGTTAAAGTTGTTTTCGTTATCTATAATGTGTTCTCTCTCTCGCTCTCTCTCTCTCTCTCTCTCTCTCTCTCTCTCTCTCTCTCGCTTATTTATTTCAAAATATATTCTTCATCTTATTACTAACCGAGCAAATAGATCTTGGATATTTTATTAAGTTTAAAATTTAATTTTTTAAATTCCTTATTCTTTTTATTTATTAATAAAAAATATGTTATATTCTGCTATGAAATAAGTATTCTAGATAACTGACGTTGTTAAAAAAAATTACATAATATAGTATGAATAAAACTGCTCTTGTAGTAATAAATATTAAACTTTAAATTGGAGAGTACCAAAAGGAAAAAATATAAAAGCTTTTAGAGTAAAGAAAAAATCTTGTTAAATAAATAGAAAGTACTAGAATAAAACATGCACATAAACTTATAAATAATTAAATACAAATATAATTATTCCAACTCTTTCGGTCTAAAAATAATTTTCGTTATATTAACCGACTTGGTATTAAGATAATAAAAAATATATACATAATATTGAAGAAAATTATTGTTCTCTAAAATGCAAGAATATTTTTAATAAGTTGTCGACTATCCGTTTAAAAAATAGATAAAAAGAAGTATCTTTTCTTAACGGAAATTAAAGTTTTGGTTTGATTTATATATTTATGTAAATATATATATATATATATATATATATATATATATATAGAGAGAGAGAGAGAGAGAGAGAGAGAGCAGTTGGCTTAGCTAGAATAGGTCAGCATTGAGCAAAATTACTTGATTTTTTTCTCTCAATTTTATCTCATATAGATCTATTTCTCTCTCTCTCTCTCTCTCTCTCTCTCTCTCTCTCTCTCTTTCAATCTTTAATAGCAAATTATTATTTAACTATTTTTCTCGTTTCTTTTTTTGTTTTTTTTTGTTTTTGTTTTTGTTTTTGTTTTTTTTTTGACTGTTTGAAAGGAAAGAATAATGTAAATGGCAGAATAATTACGAAAAATGATATATTATCTTGTGATTAAATAGCTATGTGATATGGGAGAAAAATTATAGCCTCGGTATATTAACAATTTTGCTATTAACGATCATTAGTTAAGGCCTCGAGCAATGCGGCCGCACTTTTATAAACGTAGCTACATTGCTTTAGACTGATCGCACTCGCGGAAACGTCCGCGCAAAAATACTGCTACGGTCATAGATACGAAGGTGCTCCATCGAGGAAAGAAAGGTGACAACGGCGCCCGATCCTTCATTTAGCACGAGACATTGAAAAAGATCTACGGCCGATAAAAATAACTACAATGGGTAGGTTAGCGCATAGATTGCAGTGCTGTAGTTAATGACATTAGTTCATTGACTGGGCGACTGGACAATGACTCTCAGTTACTACGGGCCACCTTAACCCTTGGATGCCGTGGTCGTCGTCGTCGTCGTCGTCGCGCATCATGCGATCGGCTGCGTGACGCCTCATTTGTGCGCACCGATCATCCTGATACGGTTGAGTTCGCCTAGCGAATCGAGGATAACCCCGTCCCTGGATCCGGAACCTAGCCAACTCTCAAAGCCGAGGCTGTGATAAGTTCCGATAAATGCCCGAGGAATGTCGCCTGCATCTGGCCGAGAACTCTAAATCCTTATCGCATTCCAAGGTATTTCTAGACTCTTTCTTTTGCGGTAGATAAGAAAGCCGAGTTACTAGCGATACCTACCTATGCTAATGTTTTACTCGCATGTAAGAATTACCGAGCTTACTATTATACTCGAACGGAATTCTTTTCGTATTTTCCTAAGGGAGAATTTTATCGGAAAATTCGGCTTAATTGCTTTTGAGCCTTGTGCCGTTTCTAGCCAAATAAAGAACAAACAGAGGGGGCATTAGCGCTGGGTTCTATGGTTTCTAAGTATTTACACAATACGAATAGAGATATATATATATAGAGAGAGAGATAGATAGATAGATAGATAGATAGAGAGATAGAGAGATAGATAGAGAGAGAGAGAGAGAGAGAGAGAGAGAGAGAGAGAGCAAAGATTGTATATCGTACAGTCCTTGTGTCGGTATGCTTACGAATCACATCGAAAAGTCATTATTGACATTGTCTTACATTACTATGAAAGTAAAATTTAAGCAAATGAATAATA
>NW_011948439.1:827139-837289 GCF_000503995.2 Ceratosolen solmsi marchali
TCCCTACAGGTAACATTCGCACTTAAATATCGAAAATTACGAAGGTTGAAAAATAATTTTCAATTTCGCGCACGTATGGAGTGCTATAAAAGGTGGATTTAAAACCAAGTGTTAATTTATAATGTTGAAGCAAATTAAATCTTCGATTCATGATTATTTGAAAGTTGTAAAATACATTATTTAAAAATACGAAATTCTTAAACGTTATTCAACGTTATGAAATCGTGAAAAACAGGGGGCATCTTCTTTATATATCTTCTTCATTTTTTGAAAAAATTATTTATTAAATTATTGATAAAATTATTGTTAATTAAGGACATACCGAATAATGTTAAACACTTATTTTAGTTATTGTAAAACTCGTATTTTTTCATTTCTATAAAAATAAGTCGTTTTCGTATGCTAAAATGTTTACAAATTGATAATTCAACAATATTCCACATACGGATTTTACTTGTAGTTGAGTTTAATTTACAAATATAGAGGAGCGAAAAAGATAAAGATAGTCCAAGTTCGCTTGTTCACTATCTTAAATTAAATTTTTCAAAATAACTTTATGACGAAAATCGAATAGAATTTAACGCTTTTTGCTAGACTTCCGAATTCACGATTCTTAGTTGGCAGGGCATCGGCATTGAGCATCGTCAATTCCGAATAATTACTATGCAACGAGTGGCTCGATTTTCATCTGCCTAATAATCGCCCGTTTCTATTGCAAAAATAAAAAAAAATAATAAAATAAATAAATGATGTAATTGGTTGAAACGGTTAAGGTTAGTAGGAAACAGCCAAGCATAGGGTAAGACAGACGGAAAAGCTTCTAGACGAGAAAAATGATGTCGCCGATCGATCTTTGAGGCTGTGCAGGGTTGAAAAGTGCGCGCTGGAGCTAAGCTCGATTAAGGATCGCCTTGACCTCGAGGAAAAGGCCAAGATCGGTGGGGCGAGTCTGCAGGGAAGGAGACTCGCCGCGAGGAACGGTATAATGCACGCGAGAGCTGGTAGGAGCGAGCGAGAGCGAGAGGGCAAACACCTGAGACGCGGACAGATGTACGTGTAAAGAGAGGGGATCGAGAGATAGAGAGAGAGAGAGAGAGCGACAGATAGTTATATAGATAGTTACGTAGATAGAGATGGATAGATAAAGAGATAGACGTAGTGGAGAGGGAGAGGGTGGAGTTGGAAGCGTGAGGGGCGGTGGAGGAGGTAGAGGGGTCTTATAAGTAGGCGAACGTAACTGTTTTATTAAGCGAGACATGGGGAGCTAACGCGGAGAGCCTCGGTCGCGGCGCGCGTCTCTACAGCTTACATAATCGAAAACACAGAGAGTGAAAATCTCACCGCCGATCCTACTTTCTTTATCTTTCTTTGTAGGGAGGCGAGAAGCCGAGAAGTTCCTCCTCCCATCGCCAGGACATGTATTTTTCGAGAGCTCTTTCCATCGCCATCGCTATCGACCTGACCATCCACACCTGTTGCAGCTTTATCTGTCACTTATCATGCCCTCCATTACACTTATGCTCTCTTAATTTCTTCCAGTCATTTCGGTGCAATTAGTGAAGCCGTCGTTTAGTGGAACGCGAGCCATGAAATTGTGATAATTGCGAGGGGATTAGTTGACAATACGATTAATCGTTCGATTTGCTTTTCATATTGTTTGAATGTTGTACCATTTTTAAGGTAAAGTCGGATCAGGTCGCATTCGTACATCAGAAATATTATAAATCGGTAAAATAGAAAAAACCTCGTATTATCTTAAAAGATAGACATCGGACGTTAATTAATTTCAAGGAATTTCTTAATCGTTAAGAAACGCTTAAACATTTATTACCATTGACATTAATCACAATTTCGTATAATCGCTCGATGGGAATGCATTCACAAATGGATTTTCCGAATGCATTCTTACGTTTTGCCCTTTGCTACGTGTGTGTAAATAAGCCAAAGGAAGCCACGTTGTATTGTGTAAAGTTCATTCTCCTCCCTTAATCGCGATAAGTCCTAATTACTCTAGCGCAAACTCTCTCACGCCTTAGCTGAGAAAAAATTAAATGATTATGCGCATCGTTCGATGATAATTTATCATTAAAATGAACCAACTCACGACGAATTATCAACGTACGTAATAAGACTCCACACGCTCTCTCTCTCTCTCAACTCGGCTTTTTTCTCTCATTGAAAACGTAATTGTATCATGTTGCGGCAATGTCAAGGTCTCCATCGGCGACGAGTGCATGCCTCTCCTCATTCTCTGTTATTTAGCGTTTTGTATCTACGTAACTACGGTTTTCCATACCGATAACAGGCGGCTGTCTCGAATTCAGGTGGCCACCGAATTCTTGAAAATTCCACGCCCCACCCGTATTAACACGTGAAATTGCAGTGATAAGCGCACTGGCCGACGCTTTAGGAATGTAACAAAAATCCCGCCTATCCGTCTCACGGCAACGTGCCCCTCTTCCGCTCGAGTAATAGATAAATAATACCAAGGTTCATTTGCATTCCGCACGCCGTTCGCATAATTATGACACGTCGTACAGTTGCGTGGCTTGGGCCGATGTAGAACGCGGGGACTGAAGTGCGGAGCGCCGGCCCGCCGTAAAGCCTTCCATCGGTCGTTCCGTGCACCCATTCCATTTTCATGATAGACAATCGCTGGTCGGATTATAAACGGAGCCCTCCTTCCCCGATCTCGTAAGTTCACCGTAAGCATAAGTGACAACGATATGCCGAGCACCGGACAAAGCCGTCGGAGGACTTTCGTCGTCGACGGGGGCGCGGATGAGTCCCCTCGCTTTCTGTTATTCATCGATTCGCTTTCTCGTTAGTTATGCGAGTACTCGAACGAGCAAGAAAGTATACGCGGATAACGTTAGCGCGAACGGTACACGCGTCTGAACTGTTATATCCCGGGGAGCTGCGCGAGCCGCACTCGGACCCACTGGCCCAGCAACCTCGGCTTAATAATGTCGTTTGGCCAAGAGCGGACACGCGCCGAGTGCCGCCGAGGGTGCGTCCCCTGCCGGAAGTTACGCGACGCCCATCGACTCGCGACCGAGAGCAAACTCCATTATACGGATGGGATCGTCCAGTTTCGCTAGCTCCACTCAGCCCCTTCCGCCCTAACACAGCGTGACCTTCGATCGCCGTCGTTGCCTAGCGAACGATCGATCCATTCGTAGAACACTTTCGTGTGTAGTACATTGAGTAATCGATTTACAGGCGCTCGTCGGTGTAAAGTTTTTTAAACCAACGGGCGACTCATGGTGCGCTATTTTAAGAACTCAAATTCATTAGCACGAATTCGATTTATGGCGAATAATTTCTTCCGACGACTATTTATACGTGAATATCGGACATAGCTACAAGTGCATTCGGGTTATTAGTTAATATTTAATTGAGAGAGGGAGTGGGCGAGAATGGCATCCGTCGCGAAAAAATTAAGTCCCAATCGAATAAAGTCGCAGGTCCTTTTTTCACAGATCCACATTTGTTTATCAAGTATTCAGTATTAAAAATCAATTTAACTCATTAAGCGTCGATATATTAATATATGGTAATTTTTAATGGAGCAGAGTCATTGAACTATACTTGAGTCTTTGAAATAAATTAAAAATTTTCAATTTTTACGAATTACTTATGCAAATGTCTTTGAAATTGTAAATGTTATACATAATAGTGATATTTTTAATTTTCAATACTGATTTTTAAAGCCAAAAATCATACTCGCTAATACTTCGTAATTTGGTTTAAAATATAATGCAATAATATTAATTCTTTTAGAATTAATGATATTACAAAATTAGATTTTAGTTAAATTATAATTAAATAACATAAATTACAATTTTTTACGATATGCATATTTTTATAAGATGAATAACATGTATTCGATAGAATTTTTGCTGAAATTCTATAAGAAATGTCGAATGAAATTTTTTAATTGAGACAAGAGGACATATATTTTAATTATATGAATGAAAAGAAATACACAATTACATCATTGCATAATCATTAGGGAAGGAAAGTGACTCTCATCTTTGACACACGCCTTTTGCTAGAAAAACCGTACGACTCATTTTATCATATTCAATCGTGTATGAAGCACATAAACATATAAAGTATAAATATTGTCATCTTACTAAAAATATTATTCCAATTTTCTAAATATTTCATAACTTATTCTCTAAATATTCTATGTATATTAAAAGTTTTTTTATTTATTTGTATCATAATTCATATATGCATATATGCGTATTCATAGTAAAGTGTTAAGTTGCATTTATCACAAATTGTACTTTAAAATCGGTCACAAGTTAAATACATAAAACTTATGAATAGTCCGTTTTCTCATTTAGAAAGTAGAAACAATTTGGCGCAATAAAATGTATATTGTAAAATTCGTTTTCATTAATTATTCAATAATGGTAACCAATATATTCTATTTCTTCTTCTTTTCTTTCTTTTTAAATCTACTTTTACTTACACGCATATTATACTGTTAATGCTATTATATTAATTATAAACACTAACTAACTTACTTATTTATGTTAAATTGGTTTTAAGAATTTCAAATAACAATAATAAAATTTTAAATATTCTTAATAATGTTCTTTGATATTTTTTTCAAAATTATCGCATGAAAGATAAAAATGGTATAATTATTATACTGTCAGTTTATTTTTCACGTGAAACTTAGTCTTCGAGTACTTTAAATTTCCTTATAAGTCTATCCTTCATAAGTGTATTGAATAATATTATGTAGCATTTTATCTACATTACGAATCTCACATTAATCTAATTTCTACTTAACATTGTAAATTCCAATCTATAAATATTCAATGCAAAACTACAAATAATTTGCTTACAATATTAAATAATTTAATAATGATATTTTTTATTTAGTTAAATTATAATTAAATCCTATTATAAAATACTGATCTGTTTATACGTAATATTTTACGTTTAGTTTTGATTCGAACATTAAATTATCATTATTTTTTGCCAACAAAGCTATATAAACATAAATTATAGACATGTACAACATATAATCTGCAATATATTCTAATCGACTAAAAGTCAATGCATTTTCCTTAATATCGATGATACTCATGAAATACTAATAAATATAATTTACTGTTATCGGTAATCACTTTTCAAATGGTATTATTAATCATCTTTAACATTCATGCAAAATTAATGTGAGCTCGATAACGATATTTATAAAAAAATTATCGTCACCCAACAATTATATAAAATACATTATATGTATTTGTTAACTAAGTATAAAATTTAAAAATATCTTATCTCGTTAAATATTATAGATAAAATTATTAATAGTTAATTTTATCGTTTGATTTTTTCCCAATAAAATTCTCTTAAATTTTTTGATAGAAATGGAGAGTCTAAAAACGTATCATAAAAGCAATAGATGAAGCCATAATTGTAAATATTGTAAAATTTCATATTCAAAATAACTATTTTGAATGTTCATAATAGACTTATAGACGACTTAACGTCACGGTAATGGCATAACACTGTCAAACATTTAACAAGACTGACGTCCACATCGAATGTAATCTATTGTAAACATCTCTCTCTCTCTCTCTCTCTCTCTCTCTCTCTCTTTATCTCTCTCGTTCGCCCGTCTCTTAAGCGGTTCTTGAAACAAAATATACATCGAAGAATATAGAAATTTATAATATTACCAATCGATCATCTAAATATACTGGATTTTGGATTTTCTCCTTAGGGCCGAATTTTCCTGAAATCAGCAATTCGTCGATTCGTTAAAGTTTTAGTGACTTAAACAGGCGGCTCGTATCAACGCGACTTGAAAATACAATTTGACAAGTACGGGCGAGCCAACAATACTACATAGGAAAATATATAAATAAAAGAAATTAATAAATAAATAAAACAAGAAGGGATGCTTACCAGCAATCACCAATAAGAATGTGCCGATAATTCTCAACGTTGGACTATAATCGCGTCAATGGCTTAGCGACATCGACCAGGGACCTCCACCAGGACTTACGACTACACGTGGGCATACTTTTCACTCGAAACTCTTACCTCACATTGTCGTAATTGCCCCAATTCGGCAAGCCGAAGGTCGTCACTCTAGTCGTTATCCAGCAATAAAAATAATGCCGGTCGTCATCGCGCGCTTACGTAATATTTACTACCGCGCTCTCCTTTCGTCCATCGCGTGGCGCGATGGACTCGGCCAATGAGCGACGGAGATGGACAGACGATCGGGCAACGTACACCCGCGAGTACCGGCAAATTTTGCTGCATATCGCGCGAGATTGACGAGATTGACGTCCACGGCCGGGAACAAGGGCTAATCCCGACCGCGACTCGGGGAGAGCCTCGAGGATTCTTTTCCTCCGTTACGGCCGCAAGTGCCGAGTGGTTAAGGTTTTTATTGTCTAAAACTCGGGTTTTACGAGGAGTGCGCGGCAAATGACGGATCCGCCGTCCGTGGCGATGACGGGTTCCAATTTTCCCGGAAAGCAGCTCCCTAACGGGGCGGGAGGGGAAGGCGGCCGAGCGACGCCGCGCCTGGAAAAACGCACAGAATCCAAGGAAGTCCGAGGAAATTGCCGGGCCGTTAAAAGTGCCGGGTCGGCCGGTTGACTCCTTATAGTGTCGAGCTGTAAAAGAGCGGAAGAGTAGAGGGTCGGGGTCGGAGGCGACCAGCCGCGTGACAATCGCGATCCCTCGAGCTTCTCTCCCGAGCCTCCTTCCCGAGCTTCCCATCGAGCTTCACTCCCGAGCTTCACTCGCACGTGGGAATGGCCGCCACGTGCAAATTTCGTGTCAAATTTCCGCGTCTGTAAAAGTGAGGTCGTAAGTGCGCGCGAACGTTTACTACCTCGTATCTTGGGCTCGATCGGAAATGGCCAGATGGTATTCCAGCAGCGAAGCTCGGGAACGCGACGTGGAGAGGTTTTCCACAAGTCCGCGCGATCCGTGTGATTTTTCTTCGCGCACCAACGCTGCTCCAATGAGGGATTTTTCTTCGCACCCGAGTACATTTATCCGCGGAATGTGCCTTACCTCGCACAATCTTTCAAAGGTTAATTGCAAAAGACTCGGGTTGCTTGCTACAAAATCTCTGGAATTCTGCGCGCTGGAACTCCCTTATTTGCGATGTTCCTTATTTCTATGTCTTCGCGGAACTTTTTATTCCAGACTCTCGACGACAGACCATCGAATTCGGCGGCACAAAACCTTGTTTAATTATTTCGAGAGACATTGGCATCGAAAACTCGGTATATTACCCGCTGCCTTTTAAATAGCGAAAAACTTCGTATCTTTGTAGCACTCCACAGCACCTCGATCATTCCTGTTAAACTTACTTTCAAGGAACAAAAAAAAAAAAAAAAAAATGCTCGGAAAAGACGCCATTTCTCCGATACGCTAAATTATTCTCAATAACGAGTGTACGTTACAATAAACAATTACATGGACACTACAAACCTCATGAACTAGATAATTTTGGCATGTAACCAACCAAAGTCATAATCAAGAATTTCTTGCATGCTAGCGCACGAATTTTATATAACAAAAATAAGGAACAATAATAATAATAATAATAATAATAATAATAATAATAATAACCGAAGTATAAAAATCGAAAGATTATAAATATGTTTGCGTACGGGCACGCGCGCTCTTTATGCTTAATCATTATGCTTAAAGTAACATTTCCGATTTAATTTCAAGATATTATTAAGCGCATCTCGGCTACTCTAACAGTATCGTCGTTGTCTCTAAACCGTTTGTCAGCTGTTGGTCACTCCTGGGCGCTAAAAAAACAATGAAAATTGCATTTATATTTAGTTAACTGCGCTTTTGTTATATAGTGAACACGTGTTGTTGAATTAATAGTGATATTAAATTCAAATATATGCAAGTCCACAAAGTTTTGCGCGTATGGTGCATAATTTTGTAGAAGTATACAGTATCGAGATAATCGATTCCCTTCAGAAATAAATCAGTGGACTTACGGCAATACTGAGAAATGAGGCAATAAAGTATTAGCCAAGCGTGATTAACTTTCAGCGAGGAGATACTTCCTTCTTTTCATCGAAATTCTCATTCTGCACCAATAATTAATAGCTGAAGCAGTCGTCGTCGTCGTAGTCGTCATCGTCGTCGTTGTATGGTCGAATAAACATTTCCATCCCATAATAATTTTACAAAGCAGCATTATTCGAGCGGAATGGAAAACTCGTTTGAAGGCAATGCGGAGCAGGCGATACGGACAAATCTCGAGAAGCAATTGTTGCAGCAGCTTCCACGTAATATACAAGATTTGGGAATTTTCTCATCCTCACTCGAATTTTTTTTGTAAATAAGAGCAATCGGGGCCTGGGGAAGCAAGGCATTTAATAATAGTCTTCGATAATGAAATGCACCAAAAGTGCCGGATTTATTCTTTGATAATCTAGTCTACATATTGTATTAGGTATTTTCGAGTCGAGTGATCGTAATAATCGGAACTTATATCGTCTGTCGCATCAAAGCAAAAGAGGTTAGCGTATGTATGCAAGACGATAAGGCGCTTAATGGATTTCAACGTTATGTCTTTATTCGTGTTGGGGAAAGGGGATGGGGAGCGGGGTTTGGGGGAGGGAGGGGGCAGAGATATTTGTCGTAGGTTTTGTATGCAATGCGAGATCGCCAACGTTCGACAAAAAAAAAAAATTGGTATGATTAATCACGAGGCGCAAATAATGATAAGCCTTGTATCTCTTAGTTCTGGTATTCTTGTGCCATTGGTCAGCGATATTTGAAAATGAACACGCTTTTTATAATTTTTAAATTAATGTAATGCTCTAATAGTAGTTTAGCATAACGGCATGTGACATCTCGATTGGCCATAAAAATATTTATGCCGACCACTCTTCCTTCGTTTTAAATGAATTTTGTCAGTTAATATCGTTACGCTCTACCTAATACATAACTTACGATGCTGTAAGGAAAATTAGCCATGTACGATCATATATAATCGTAAAACTTGAAGTAATACGAGACGAATTCAATGAAATTATCCAATAAAGGTGATTCCTATTGAAGAAAGTCTACTTTCTCATGAGCTTGTAATTTAATTACGTTGCACTAATCTTAAATGTTGTTATATTCGATTTCATCATACTCATTAATTTCCATGAGATATTAATATGGAAAATAACGACATGGGCGGCGATTGGCAAATATCGAGGATTCAAATGCTCTTCCACAACCGTGGAGCGTATATAAACAAATAAAAGTTACGTAATTATGAAGGTACAGTTTGTTTTTATTTGCCGTATAACCGTTCCTCTCCCCTAAAGTCACAACCTGTCCCGTACGTTTTATACAATAAACGCGAGGGGAATAATCCCACAAGTAAATTTTCTCGCTACTTCCTGTACACGAGTAGACTGTGCAGAAACAGCAGCAGCAACAGCAGCAACAGGAGCAGCAGCAACAACGCGTCATTATAACGCTCGCTTAATTATGCTATTTCGTAGATGATAATTAATTATTCACTTGCACCTGCCTAACATGTCCGGGGTACGATTGAACGACGTCAATTTACAAACGTATATAACTATTAAAGGGCTAACCGAGTGGGTGGGTCGAGTGAGGTAAGCCGAGGATAGGAAAACATCCATGATACGAAAAATTATACATCATTCATTCACCTTCTGCTGCATGTATTATTTATACATGCTTACATTTATACAGCAAACGTACACGCGAGTATCGCGGATACCACATTGAGCACGAGGCACGAACGCGAAGAGAAAAGGACATAGGTAGAAACAGATAGATGTTTTGTGTGTGTGTGTGTGTGTGTGTTTTTGCGCGCGCGCGTGTAAAAGGGGAAAGAAGGAGAAGGCCTCATGCCGCGGCTCGCTCGGCTCGCGATGCCCGGGCATCGCTCCCACGAGGCTGGGGCCAACTAACGGTTCGATCCTCCACCACTTGGGAGCAAGAGCACCACTACCACAATCAGCATTCAGCGGGGCCGAGTATACGAGTCGTCACCGGTGTCTCGCTCTACTCCTCGGAGGAGCAACGCTCCTCCTCGCATTATAACAACGTGTCTCCGTCTCGCTCGCTTGCTCTTTCGCTTCCTTCTTCTAGTTTTTTT
>NW_011948439.1:837780-858337 GCF_000503995.2 Ceratosolen solmsi marchali
GGGTCTCCGTCTCGCTCGCTTGCCCTTTCCCTTCCTTCTTCTAGTTTTTTTTTTCATCGTGTTCGTTTTATTTGTCCAGCTCGTCCTTTCCCTCCCTGCTGTTGTTTCATCAACCCTACGTCCCGAGTGAGTGAACGCGTCTGTAAGGCTGAGAGAGAGAGAGAGAGAGAGAGAGAGAGAGAGAGAGGCAGACGGACAGACGAGTAAGCGCCTCCTTTTTCTTCTTTTCCATTGATTTCAGTCCTCTTCATTCTTCCTCTTTCTTACGCTTTTGAAATTAAAGAGATGCGTTTTGCGACATTCAAACTCACTCTGCGCCAGCGGGCCCGATAAGAAAATTGAGAAAGTACTCTTTGCGATTCTCGCCAACACCACTAACAATTATGATGGATGCTGTGCCTGACCAACGAACTCTACGGACCTCCACAGAGATGGAATACTGTGTCTGAGTCATACTTCATACAATGCTCTTCCCATCATTTATTTTCCTACCTTACTTTTTCTATTTTGTAACCAAGCGCCAGATTTTTTCACTCCGCCTTCTAACTATTTAATATTTATACATAAAGAGAAAACTTTACTTTATTGCTGAGGTGTGCAAAAATTTTGACTGCGAAGCTACGACGATATTTGCCAATAGTTTTGACCAATTCCTTATTTCGCCAAAGTTCTCATTTAGTTAGTTCAATGTAGCAATTGAATGACACGTGAGACATTATATAAGCCTAAAGTGAGCTTTTCAACTTTATTGCGAAGTGATATTTGCATCCGGAACTTTTAATTTTATGTTTTAAAGTACTGCAATTCTTGCTTGAAACTTTTCGCAATAATAGATTATTCTATTATTGAAAAGAAGTAAATGTAGTTCGACCAGAAATTAATACATTTATTTGCGCATCAAAACTCGAATCGATTTATTGTAAAATAATTCAATTGTAAATGTAAGTATTGTATAAATCATTATTATTTTGTGATTTATCTAAGCACCGATTGACCAAATATACTGATTATTGTGTCATAATTCATAAAATTATTTCTACCTTTTTACGATTCTTAATTAATCTCTTTCATCGCATTTATAACGATTAAAATTGGTTATAGGGAAAATGAATTAATGAATAATTAAGTCTTAATCTCGGAGTGTATAATAAGAATTATCAATAATAATAAATGCAGAGTTTTAGTATTTTTATATTTATGTAATAACGATATATAATAATTAATAGTGAATACTCAGTAATAAATATAAGTAAGATAACAAATTTCCATTATAAAAAGAATCCTAATTTTCCATAAACTTTATTTAACAAATTTGAATTTACTATGAGCAATAAAATGCTATACATGTAAAAATACAAATACAATACCAAAAAATTCTCAATAAAAAAATTATATTATATAATTAGATTATTTTTTTAACCCTATAATATTGTCTCCTATTTCACACATTTTATAATTACAATAAGAGTGTTAAAGAACTTATTTTAAAAATTTTTTTAAAAAAAGGTGTAGAGAACAATTGATAATGTTTATATAAAAATTAAAATTATGTTTTTTTTTTATATTAACTACAAAAGTAATGATTATACGTTTTATATAATTTAATCATTAAAACTAATATTCGTCAATAATTTCGTAAGATTTCACTCTATTACTACTCATAATTATTATATATAATAATCCAAAATAATTTCATACGCAGAAATAACGAAAATCTTATTGCTTTATAAGAATATACATGTATAAACGCAAATACACGCACATGCAAACACACGCATGCAGACACACATGCATATACTAAAACATTAACAAACAGATGCACACACACACACACACACACACACACACACACACACATATATATATATATATATATATATATATATATATATAGCTAGATATACATACGCGTATACGTACATGCACGCACACATGCAGAGTTGCACGCACGCGCACATAGGCACATACATATGAAAAAATGTACATGCACACGCATAAATGCACACGTAGATACACACGTGCACTCACACGTATACACATGGATGCATACGTGCACACACGAACTTAGGCACACACACATTAACATATATATATATATATAATAATTATTTCATAGTAATTACGTATACATATATAATACGTATATTTTTTTAACTGTACATTATTCATATTCATGAAAAAGTTAATTATATAACAGTTGGTCATAAGTTTGTGTTTATGTAGCAATCGATAAAATATAAAAATAATGATTTTATATCATATTCATAAAATTACTTGCCAGACGAAACGCAATAAGCAATTCGGCAACATTGCTCTCTAATAAATGAGTTCCAAATTAAATAAAGCTTTTTCAATCTGTATTAATATAGATGTATGAAGGCATTTTTATCTGTATTACTTGTTATTTATACGTATATATAAATAATATTGTGTAAGAAAACCTACATCTAATAAAATTAAGTAATACTAATTAAAATCAATATTAAACAATATAAATTTATACGTATTATAACTGATTAGTAAAGTAAACATGGAAACATGAGAAACATTTCTTGTTTTCTTTTTACTAAATTATATATACAATCTGATATTATTTCAGTTTATTATTATTAATTTTGCAACCTAATGCGAAATAAAGTAAAGTGATTTAAGATTTCGAGTTGTATTAAATAATTAAACATTTCACAGTGCATACATTGTGAAATATTGTTGAGATGGTATGAATAATATGAAGTATAACGTCATTATTTGAAATCATAATTCATGAAAATAATATCAAAAAGGTTTTACTACAAATTTTATGTTTTATGATAAACAGAAAATGTTTTAATTAAATATATCTGCTGTTGATATGTTTATGTAGAGTTTCGTTTAATGTTGTATTAATAAATTTCATTGAATTTTATTATTGTATAATAAGAAATAATTTGATAAAATTGTTCAAATTTTATACGTTTTCCTATAAAAGAAGAATATTAAAAAAAAAATTTGTATTTCAACCTTTAAAAAGATATTAAATCTACATATTAATAAAAATATATATAAATTTTTTTTTAACAATGTATATATATGTGTATATATATATATATATAAATATATATATAATGGATAAATATCTTTTTTTTTCTGCTTTTTTTATATTAAAACAATGTTTTCGCAAAATATTTTTTTTTTTCTGCTTTTTTTATATTAAAACAATGTTTTCGCAAAATCGCTGCTTATTATTTTGTATTCTATTTTACGATCAATCGCTGTAAAAGAAAGTTTGTTTTTATTTTTTAAGATCTTATGCTAAATTAATTGTATTTTCATTTTCATGTTTTATTGAACATTAACGCTACCTAATAATTTATTTGCGCTTATCTTATACTTTGTGTATATTCAAGTTTACCGAATACTTCGAGTAAAATGCAAATGGCTGAAAAAAATACATATACAAATGAACATTTATAATTCGTCTACTATGATTTGGTTTGATAATGGGATCATAAATTTGCAAAGTACCGAATAAAGAAGAAATTATTCCAACGTTAAATGTAATAAGCGGAATAACGTTCGTAGCGTTACTTTGCTCTCTTCATGCGTTGGACGGAATGTTAATTTTAACGATTTAGATTTAAAAATCTCAACAATTATTCATATAATGCATACTTCAAATGTGATGCTTCTATGCTCGTCGAACAATCGCGAACAGAATAAGATTTGTTGCCGGAACACTCTAAGGTAATTATGTTTCCTGTAATACGTGTAAATTTAATATATAAGGGATGTATAGTTCTTAAAAAAAAAATTTTTGATTCATTAATTGTAATTAAAATTATTATAATCCAAATTTATCGAAGCAATGTCTAAAAATAGTTATATCGAAGATGAAAAAAAGAAGAGAGCGAGAGAGAGAGAGAGAGAGAGAGAGAGAGAGAGAATGGAGAAAACATTATTTATCGTACACACAAGCTAATAAATTAATGATAATTTATTTAATTCAAAAGCCGGATAAAGCATTACACCGGACATTTTATTTTTAACGGACTCTTAAAGGCTTTTAATAAATAGGCTTTATATTATAAAAAAGCAAGAGTTGTGGGGACGATTTTTACATGTTCACTCGAAGGTATTAGTCCTGCCCTCTTTAATGGACCCCCGTCACTGGCTATGACGAAGACAGTGTAAGTATAATTTACGTATTCGTGGATTCCTCGTGATTGGGCCCTCGGTCCTTCATTTTTCTCCTTTACCTTTTTATTCCGCTTTTTTTTTATTTTGTACGCTGGAGCGGATCATCAAAATCTCGTGCTCGGTTAAAAAGAAACGGGGGCGGGGAGGAAAAAAATGGAAAAGACGTAAAGGAACTCGAGAACGTCTAAGCGCTTCTTGGCAATGCATTCACAAAAGAGGCTGGAATATGCGCCTTTTTCTTCTAAAAGAAAATGGTAATTTCGACTAGTTCGTTATACCTGCTGAATAGCGCATGTGTATGCACGTGTACGTGCACGTCTTCAGCGGAGCGGGATGCGCGTCCTTTTTCTTTTTTTAACGAAAGGGCAAACCAATTATGCTGTTTTGTATATATCATTTTCGAATTTTCAAGCGTGTAATTATTACGGTACTACGCATTAGAATATATGACTTAGGGGAAATATTTTCTTTGTCGCGTAATTTTTTAAGGTTACGCGATACAATTACTAAAGTACATTATACACAGGATATGTATGTAATTTATTCTTTTTCTTTACTTTTTTTCTCGCTTCTTTTTTTCTTTTACACGCAGCAGTATTGAAAAACTATTTATAAGTTGCACTTTAAAAATAATACTTTAGTAGATACATTCGACGCTGCATTGATACTGACGATACGAAGAAAGAAATTATCACTTAATATTCATTAAAATTTATGTCTTAATGATTTTATAAATTTTAATCTTAAAGTTGGAATTAATTTTGAAGAAACTATTTAGGTCATCGTCTAAGTTTATAGATATAATGACTAAATACGTAATAAATCAAGATAATCAAGCTCACCGACACAGCAACCATAAGCTGAAACTTTTTCTGGAACTTTTTATATTATTAATATATTTGAATAAACATGTTATTCATATGCAACGATTTGTAATTATATCAATACGTAACTGGAATGCTCTATGCTGTTGGAATTTTATATCTTATAAATGCAGTTTATGATCTAAAAGCTGATAATTCTTTTGCTTTTATTTTACCTTTCGACAGCTTTGAAATCAATACGATTTTGGATTGTGCGTACAGTCCCCTCACCTAACATCTTCTATTAACAAAGCAAATTTTTTTTTTTTTTTTTTTTTTTTTGTTTTGTTTTTGCAATGGCTAAAGTGCAGATTTAATAGCATAATAATCCATGTAGATTTAATAAACGATATCGTGCTTTATATCGAATCTGAACGTAAATCAATATAATGATGCATCTCACTGCGTACTGTAAATAATTTTATATTTTAGAGTGATTGAACATTTTCTTAAAATTTAATAGCACGTGGAATGTTAGAGTAGACAAGCCATAAACTCGGCTAAAGTAAGGATAGCTGAAAGCGCAAGCAGGAAAATAAAATATTGTAAGGCGAAGCAATTTGATACATTATGTAGAAAGAAATTAAGAAGAATGAAAAGAAAGGAACGGAAAGGATCGAACAGATCTACAAGCTACAGAAGGGGTAGCCGAATAAAAGAGCTTAAAATTTTTTGAAAGAGTATCATAAGTAAGAGAAAGAGATTGCTGGAACGGGAAAATAAGCAGAGATAGGGCGTGCATAAATTAGATAAAAAGGCCGAAGATGAGGAAAAGTTAATGCGAAGCTACAAAGATAAAGCTGCAAATCAGGCATTTTTACGTATCTTGGCGGTAACAAAAAAGCGATGCAGTTTTTCTTATCTTACAACGACAAAAAAAATATAATATCATATGAAAAAACCAGTCATAGTCTGTCGGTTTAATTATTTTTTTTTTGTGTTTTTTTTTTGTGTTTTTCAAGAGCATACATAAAATTCATAGCATGATGCAATAGATAGACGAAACAAGTGTCTTTTAGCAAACGTTCCGTTACATTAAAATTCTACCAACATTTAATCATTCGTATTTAATGTGATACATTCTGACAGATTTAATTTTTAATCTATTTTTAATCTAGTATAGATTTTTAATTTTAATATAAGCACAAAATCATAAAATCTTACGAATGGATAAGACATTTTTATCATAAGGAATTCATTAATCCTATATTAAATTATCTATTTCGGTGAAAATTAGTCTGAAATACTATCAAAAATGTATTTCATCGATTACATCTTTGAAGAATAAAGTCATGTAAATTCATACGTTTAATTTTCATCAAAGCATAACGACTACCATTATGGTATATTTGCGTCTTCTCGAGCATTGAAATCAAAATATAAACGAGCATACAAAGTTGTAGATTCATAACTTTACCCTTTCTATATTCTTAAATTTGAGTGATGGCTTTCATCTAATAAATCTGCGCTTAACCTATGTTAAAACAAAACAAATATTAAATGAAAAGGTTCCCAATCGAGTGAAAAATCCCATTAAATCAATAGATTTTTTATAGATTTTTCAATTCAATATGCAATATTAAAAAAAAAAAAAAAAAAAAAAAAAAAAAATTAAAAAAATAAATTAATTAATTTATTTTTCGTATTTTACTTATTATAATTATAAAGAATAAATACTCTTCTTTATTAGGCTATTCTTTCTGTTATATGCACTACAGCTGGTTGAAAATACAATATCTTTTTGTTATTTTTTGTTTGACTTTTTTTTTTTTATAAATATCAGTTATACGAACGAATGTATAAATAATATTGGCAAGAGCACACTGAGCAAATGCATTGCACTTACTTCTAACAGTGAAATATACTTTTGAAAATTAAGATGAATTTTGAATGTACGAACATTTATTTATTAATGCGTATAGGTTATAAGATATGCCTTGTTAACAAATAACGAACTAACTTTTTTTTTAAAAATCACATGGGTTTGAAAAGAATTTCAATACTCGTAGTAACGATGAAAAATTGCCTTTAAGAAATAATAAATTGTAAGGTACAATTTTTACGTCTTAATATTCGAACTAACGACAATTAATGAGGGTGCAATTTACTCTTTTATCTACATTATTGTAAAAGTGAACTTAATAGTTTGCCTGGATTAGCAGAGATTGTAAAAGACTCTCGTCATTTTATAATAAGTTACTGATTATGAAAGAAATATTTTTTCAACTACGCCAAATAGCTCGTGGATGTTTTGCACGGATGGACATTCGTTTACAATACATAAGCAAAGAAAATCGCACTGGCTACCGGCAATGTTCGTATCTTCGGACATTTTCGCGTGTTTTGACGCCAATAATAATAATTTACAATGTAATGAATACGCGCATTAGCCGACATAAAAACGAACAATGCGAGACTGGCGTAAGGTGGCTATATGCGAACAATAAAAAAGCCCGTGGATGGACGAATGCGGTGGAACGATGGTTTTGGCGAAAACTAGTGCCCCTCTAAAAAGCCGTAAAAATACGTGTCTTCGGAAAAACGAGGCATCGAGGAAGTGGGTCGTGAGTTGTGGCGTGGAGGCTACGTGAGGGAGATGGACGGCGGAGGGACGGCGGAACGGCGGTCGGGGAAGGAGGAGGAGGAGGTGGAGGAGGAGGAGGAGGGGGGGACAACAAATAACGAGAGCACGGCTGTTACGCGTACACGCGTACATTCGGAAGGATGCTCGTAAATTACAGCAGAGTTGACGCGACCTTGCCCCAGGTCAGAGGCTCTTCCGGCTGGAGCTCGGAGGCGCGCGACGCACCTGAATGCGAGCGACCCCATTCCGGTCGGTCGCGTGTACCACCGGGGGGTCTTGGCTTGACCGACCCTATCCTGCGACCGAAATCCTCCTGCACCCGATCTTGTGCGTGTGCCATCTATGCCACTGGGTTTATCAGTTCGACGAGGGCTCTCGGTGAAAGTCAAGGAAAGTGCTCATGGACGATCGGTTGACCGGCTTCCAGCGCCCTTCACCAGACGTCATTTTTCCGTATTATTTAGAGAATTGTATTGGTTAAGATAATATCGGCAGCTGGGGTATTGCTCATCTGTGCAATTGCTATGTGCTCGATGTGCCAGAGATGCTCGAACGATTATTCCGGTGTTGCGTGATCATGGAGTTGTTATACTTTGCAAAGGAACGGCAATTCATGTTACATGTTAATCGAAGAAAAGATATTTGATTTACCAATTGCTCAAATACCAGAAGTATATCTTCTTATGTATGAGAAATTAATTAAAAGCGATTTCTGAAATTTTGTTGTTCGCTTACATTACGGATAACTCATTCATTAAATTACTAGGTTTTAACTTTCAAAATGAAAAAACAACATTTTAAATTGATTACTACGAGTTCCTTTCTTTCTTTTTATCTACCGTAATGTAAATAAAGATGAAGCTTAGTTGAAATTAAATGTGAATTAGAACGGGGTACATTAATTTGAAAATAAAATAAATTTCTGATAATCACAAACGAATATGTGGATAAAAATAAAAGATTTGTTGTCTATGAAATTATTAGATTGAATTTGTTTTTTTTTTCGATCTTAGATCAAAGTTAAATATACACAAAAAAATGAGAAGAAGGTATTTTTATTCAAAACATAATAATAAGCAAAGAAAACATAATGTTCAAAATACAATGGTTTTTAATTTTTATTTCGAGATGATGTGTCAATGCAGCCGTGTATTTTAAAAGAATAAATAAACAAATTCTCCTTCTACAATGATAATATAATTTTTAATATTATTAATAATATTTTCAAGAGAATCGATTTATCGAATTTTTAGGATATATGATTATTAAGAAAATAATAATGATAAGAAAAAATAAAATAAAACGAAAAATTAAAGAAATTAAAAGTATGAATGTAAGAAACTAAGTAAGCCAGAAGCGATAATTATTTGCTTCTTTTCTTTTTTTCAAATAATTTGATAAAAATGCCTACCTTAAAAAAATATTTCCCATCGTCTTTATTCTATACAAATATTTTTGATATATATATATTGTATATTTTATTTTTTATAATATTTTTATATGGTAGTTTTAATTAAATATTTATAGAGTGTTTGTATTAATCGACGATATTTAATGAGAAATATTTCTTGCAAGAAATAAATATTTTCTTATAATGTATTATAATTAAGTTTGAAAATTACTTACAAAAATATACTTTCATAACAACCCAATTAACTAGCTGAAGGCCTTCGCCGAGGGTTCCTTTTTTCATCATGAAAGGGATTATTTGGCATAAAATGATTTTTCTTCGCTTTACCGGAGATTCATTGGTATAGTTATCCAAAGGAAAATAATGTTTCCAGCTAAAGATGCAGATTAAAATTTGATTTTCAAGAGAAGAAACTATTTTTCGCGTATTAATTATTAGTTACAAAAAGAATAAAAAAAAAAAAAAGAAATAATCACGTGGTAAATTGACGAATAAATAGTCAAAAGTTTTTTCTGTTTTGTGCACTAAGATTAAATATAGATAACGAAATATAGTCTTTATCTAATTAAACTTATGAATCTTAATATTAAAAGCTCAAAGATAGACTTTGACTAGGAATAATTCATGAGCTGAAATTGAAAATTGAAATTCCTTGCTGGAAATAGCACTCGTTCCAGAATGATAAAACTGTCATTTGTGCACTAGTAACTTTTAATCAGATAAATAAAAGGAAGACCGAATATTAGACAGTCTGTTAAAGTAAAGTTAGGTAAAATCTTATGAGATGTGTGAAGTGGTTGATATACGTGTACCTAGTTTGGTCTGTTCTTTAGCACTTGACGAAAAAGCCACCTCCAAAACTGGTTCAGCAACTCCAGGGGCAGACGTACTTTCTGAGAGGGAGAGAGAGAGAGAGAGAGAGAGAGAGAGAGAGAGAGAGACGGACAGATAGACAGACAGAAAGAGAAAGAGAAAGAGAAAGAGAAAGAAAAAGAGCGAGAACTATACACGTGAGATAAGGGCTTTTTTGGCTCTCAGCGCGTACTACTTAACCACTACACGCGCTCAAGCTTTTTCGTTGCCTGTCGATGCGGACGAGAACTTGTTTGCGATACTCCGGTTCATTAATTGTTGCAACTTCGAAGCATACGTGTGGCTTGACTCATACGGTGCTTTACTTATCCCGACTCGTCTCTGTTCTATCGCGTTCGATCAATGGCAAATCATTTTTACTCCCGTCCGCCCTTTTTAGGCTCCCTTTATCTAAAAGCAAAATCGTTTGCTTTTGTAATTAATGGCTGCTCTCATATTTGATAGATATAGAATGAAAAACTTCTTCATATTTATTAACGCGTTACATTATCGCATCGTCGATTGTTCTCTCCTGTAGTTCACACGACTCGATAATGGCATTAAACACCTACATAATAGAGAAAACAATCGTTTTCTCTATAAATGATATGTTTATATGCATATGTATATATATATATATATATATATATATATATATATATATATATATATATATATATTTGTATGTATATACAAATACTCTCTATAAATGATATGTTTATATGCATATGTATATATATATGCATATTTGAATGCATATACGAATACTCGGTATATTTAACCGTATATAATAAAGACTAAATTCAAATCGTTAATTATAAATTTGTATTAAAGATTACTCGAGCATACGTGTATTATCATTATATCAATAATTTTACATTATGTATTATTTATCAACGTATAATAGATAATTCAGATATATTTAACTAAATGGCCATTGTGCCATTAATCGTTGATCATTTTTTTACAATATCCTGAAATAATCAATTTTAATAAATTTATCGACCCAATTTATAAATACATAAATTACACGGCAGTAAATTCTTAGACAAATTTATTACTGATAAGTGCACATACTTAATGCAATTCGACTCATTTGGTAGCCAATGTCTTATCAGTCAAAGTTTAAATTGGAATTTATATGTACACAAATATATACGCGCACGTGCGCGGAGCCAACGGTAATGGTTGCGAGTAGTGTAAACAAGTTTTAAACGTACTATATTTACAAATATGTCTTATGCGGTAAAAACTTGCTCGCGCACGAGAACCAATGAATCTATTACAAAGCTTTTAGTGCATACGTAGATGCATAATTCATGTACGAAAATGTATTTACGATGTAAAGTATATTGAAATAGGCAACGCAGACTCAACACACCCAATTGCTATTATATGGCAAAAAATTCCATGCATTGTTAATAATTGTGCCGATCGGAAATAAGTGGAGAGAAGGATAGATAAATAACCCCACTTTTGCCACCGCCCAACCTAAAAATAATAACGTTAAAAAAAATCATTTACTTTTTTTTTTTTATATATAATTAAATATTCCATAATTACGTATTTATAATCATTAAGAAAGTTATAATGTATGACGAATGAAAAGTTTATAATTAGTAAGTGTGTCATTGCGACGAAAATATGGCGGGGGGGGGGGGGGGGGAGATGTAAAAAAAATAAATACGGGGGCAGCAGATACTAGTACGAATTTCTCTGAAATTTTTTGTTTATGCGTCGTAGACTTCACCGAAAAAGTAACGTTGAATGTATTTATTTATTGCGGTGCGACATTGGGTCGTCATTAGCGATTAGTTGAGCCATGGAATCGAATTTGAAGCATTGTTCACAAACTTTTTAGTCTAAATTCAATGTCCATTCAATACGATATATTTTATATTTTTTGTGCTCTAATTTTTTTCCACAATTTAATTACCGCAATAAAATCCGTGGTTTCTCTCGGATCGGATATTTTCATTTTGTTCTTTAGTAAAAACTTAGGATGACTGCTTGATTTCGTTTGTGGCCGGAACTTGGCAAGAAAAAATTTATATTTTCATAATAATTAACTGCCAATCGATTAAATTCCAAAATAGTGTTCGAATATATCATTGGAAAGTTTTATCATTTAGAAAAGTAGTTAACAATGTTGGCTTTGTTTTATAAGTAAGTTCTTTCATAATATCTATTATAAGGTCTTGGGAAATATATTAAAAAAATTGAGAAGACTTATTACATATCCTTGTAGAATTTCAAGAAAAATGATGAAACTTGGAACAATGTCGATGTCATCGACTTTTACTTCCCCCCCAGCAACAGAAGCAACAGAAGCAACAGAATCAGCAGCAGCGGCAGCACAACCAGCAAAGAAAGTTTATTTTCCAACGATTTTTTTTTCGTTTTCGTCTTCGTCCCCGTTCTCAACATCACCATCCACGTAGATGAAGACAATTTTCAACATCGACATTGTACCACACCTCTAATTTACCCGTAAGTGTAAATTTTAATAAATCGCATTTTAGCATGTAGACATTTTTTGTTTTATATTCGTTGCTTCTTCATACGCCATTAAGGTATATAAATTAAACTACAAAATAATTTGTTATTTCAATATTTTTTTCTTTATATCTTTACCAAAGTTCTAATTATTTATAATGCTTATACGTGCTTATTCGTTTTTTTTTTTTTTTTTCAAATACTTCAACAAGAATTTCATGGAAACGCACACATATTATGCGTGTGTGTATATATATATATATATATATATATATATATATATATATATATATATATTGATTTTTATGACGTTAAGCCATCGAAATAACAGTTTTATACGTTAAAATTTATAAGCACATTAATTGTTTAGCTTACTCAATAAAAAATTTTTAAAGTTATTTTCAATATAATATCTTCATTTCCTTACTTGAAATTTTAATGCCCATGAAAAATATTTTAAACCTTATAATTTATTGAATCTACAAAAAAATAGTATAATAAAATTTTCAAAATAAATTTTTATTTAGAGAAAGATAAAATGTAAAAGTATAAAATAAAAGTAATTACATTTTATATATCTTTCTGGAATAAATAAAATAAGAGAATCATTTTCAACCGATTACAAGTACTCATTAAAGTAGGGAATAACTTTTTTGTATCTTATAATGTATAAAACATTATGATTTATAAAAAACAATAATACAAACAACAGTGTTCACTGTATGAAAATTCTTACATATTTTGTAATTTTATAGCTAATGTAATATATTAATAGAGCACCGTATTAAATTCATTGTTCAGGTCATTTATGGAATATTCTATAATTTAATAATAATATTCATTATCAAATCAATTTAATTCTAACTTATTTAAATATTTTTAATTGATTTTATATCAGGCCTAGGAATACAACTTTTTATTCTTATCTAAACAGATTTGAGTATCCAGATTATAGCTTTTTATTGGTGGAGAATAAATTAAAGAAAAATTCTGAGTTCTATGGTTCTATGATTTTAAGAAATGTTGTGCTTGTAGGACAACAAAAGAATTAAATAAATAAATAGTTTTTTTTAGATGAACTAATTAATGGAAGCTGGTAAATGCAATTATAATTTGTATAATGCATAAATAAGCATTTCATATATTTATGTTATAATAATTTCAGTATTATTATTTAATAATAAAATTATTTTTTATGTCGTAAGAGGTTAAGCCAAGTCCACACTTCAAAGAATGGCAATGATGTAATTGTTACAGGTATGAGAAAAAAAAATCTACCAAAGAGGATAAAATCACATATAAGAGAAATAAATATATAACTGTTAGAAGAATATAATTTGTCTCGAGTACTTTCCATAAATGAAATTTTGAAGAGTCAAAAGATGCTAGACATTCTCTGGAAGCTGTACAGATTCCCAGGTGAGTCTTTAGAGGATATTAAAAGAGATATAATAAAAAGAGATCGCTTCATGCATTATCAAAAAAGTACTTAAATAAATGATTATAATTATAGCAGAAAGATTTTATTAATTAGAAAATAAAAAATTTGAATAAAATTATTAGGACGTTAGTTTTAAATTTTCATTAAAAATTATAAAGTATTAATTGCCTTATGTAACGGCAGCAAATGAATGATCCTGTAAATATTATGTGAAATAAAAGTAAAGAAATTATAAAAATAGAAGAAAATTTGTAAGGAGAGCTTGAAAGATTTAAATGAAATTGAAGATTTAGAAAAAGACAACAATATTATATATGTAAACAATATCAGTCTAAAAAGAAAAGGAAATATTTATAAAGAAGAGGATGAAGATTTGATTATATTCGTGAATTACCATGCTTATTTGTAGATTTTTTTGGAGATTGTAATAATAGTGAACGATGAGAGGAATATTTTTTTAAAGTTATATAGATTTTCGAAAATTGATACAGTTGTGCAAAATATTAGTTGGACTTTGAAAAATTATCTAAATATTAGTGTAATTCTTTATAGTATGTTTTTCGAGCCAACAAGTTTTGAAATCATTATCTATTCAGGAACAGAAAGAGAGCAAAACCATGAATACGAAAATTGAAGAGTAAATAATATAAATAAGATGATTATATACGAAATGATTAGTATACAAACGAATAATTAGAATCATTATCTAAAGTTAATAGAAAAATTCCAGCACTATACGTCGAATTGAAAAATCGCGATCAGAAATTATCAGAAAGTGAAAAACAAATATCGCAAATAATATGATGGCTAAACTGAAAATAAATGAAAAAAGCACTCCGAGTCTAATGAATAAATTGTCTCCAATAGCTATTAGTAGCTAGTAGTGAAAAAATTAAATCGAACGATTTCCACTTTGAATTAGATTCGTTTAATTCTATTGGTGATGTTGAATTTTATAAAGTGTTATCCAATGCGACAGAGAAAAAAGAATTTTTGTAACTATACGGATAAAGAATAATTATTTTGGGATGGATGATTTTGTCATGGCGTGGATCGAGGGGAAGGATGAAATATTATCGTTGACGTTGACTTTGAAAGAGAAGCGGAGGCTGGTAGAATCGAAAATCAAAGTGTCGATGACCTCGAGGGAACCAGTAGTGGACACACTGGGTACAGTGAAAGTCGAAAAGAGTTGCTTGAATTTAGAGGAAGGTTTACAAAACGTTGATGTCAAGACAGAATTGAAAGAGAATAATGATGATCATTCATTGGACACGGACTCGGACTCAGGCTCAAGCTCGAGTTCAAATTCAAGTTCGAGATCGAGCCGTGTTCACGGTCTTTATTTTTGTCTTCGAACGCTTTCTTTTTTCGAGCTCCCCGAATGTATTTTGTTAAACGAACAATATTTTGTTAATAACAGCCGTATCCTAGACATTGTCAATATATTTTGACCTGCTGTGTAGATATAATTTTACAAATTGTAATTAAGATTATACGCGACTTGTAGGATAAATATTATTTCACGATGTAATTTCGATATGAATAATTTTATAAATATGGCTGTTAGATTTGTTTTAAAGCTGGTGAAACAAAGCTCCTAATTTGCCTTTAAATGCATGATAATTTGTCGTAGACAGTAATATCGTAAGAAGATTAGTAATATAAGTAAATGAAAGACTAATAATACAAGTATAAAATGTGTAAAAAATATATACATGTATTATAATAAGAATGGTAGCATTAAAGTTAAGTAGTATATTTATTGTGGAAAAAGCGCTACTTCAAGTAAGTTACAGATATCGGATTTGAAAATAATTTCTACGTACTTTGTCGTCTGCCAGCTATATATATATAAAAAAAAAAAAAAAAAAAAACTGAAAAACTGAAAAACAGAATTAAGCGGGAGTCCGCTAATGAGATAAGAACGAGCGGTAAGGTAAGCTAATGCAAAGAAGAAGAAGAGAGAGAGAGCAGCAGATAGCGAAGCCGGCACAAGTAGAACAATAATCGAGCGAGGAGAATCTTTAAGCATGTGCAAGACGGACAGGTGCGTAGTGCTCGTCCTCGTCGACGCTATCCTGGCGTTTTTGTCGCAAGGAGGGCGGGAGAGGTGGGTGGGAGCGGGTGGGCTAGATCCGGAAGAGGCGAGTGCACATGCAAACGACCTCGTGGAATTGCTTCGCAGGAACGCTTTGCGCGTTATGCACGGCCGCATTGTTGCCTCCTCGAGCGCGTCCCTCTGTTCGCGCACCGTCGATTTTGATGTATCGCTCGTTGGAAAATCGCGGCTCAGTGTCATCGGCGCCGGACGCTCACTGGGAATTGTCTGCCTCGTATTCGGCGTCAGCTTTTTTGCTGCGCCTGGAGTCGCGAGAGGATTTGTCTCTCGCCCCTTTTTCTCTATTTGAATCACAAAAGTTACGTCGGTACTTTGTAGATTGCGCGCTGACTGCGCAGTCACCGGTTCATCCGACTCCCGGGAACATTGATCGCACCACGGTACACGCAAAATATTGCCAGCGCTCGTACCCTGTTTATAAATTCAATGAGTAGCAGTAAACAGCAGTCACTTAATGGCATGCACTTATCAGAATAATTGCGACTATTTTTATTTCTCCGGTTACGTTTAAGCCGATAGGGCACATTGTAATAGGAATTACAAGGTTATTAATATGTCTGTTATTAAGTTTCCGCCGTAATGGGAGCAGAGTTCTTGGCACTCGGATCTCCGTCTTCTTTCCCGTTCTTTCGTACTTCGCAGCATCGAATATGGTCGAACGTCTGCGATTTCAATTATGAAAGTTCCAACAAAATTCAGCGCCAAGCGTTAATTTTAAATCCGAAGTGGGTGGATATTTTTCAGCTGTCGGATATCGTAAAGTGACAGGAAAAATGGATCGATTGGAAGCAATTAATGGGACGAGGTGCGATGTACAGGTCCGTTCCAAATGTTCCCGAACAAAAGCTGTTACGTTCGAACATTGTTTACTCGCGCTCGCTGAGAGAGAAGGGATTAGGATCGAAGGGAACAATGACATAATCAATGTAACGCTCGGACATTACAGAGCTCAATGCGTGGCGCATTAAAACCAAAATAACGCGACGTGACGAGAGGAAAAAAAGATTCTCGCGGACAAAAGAGGCTGTTGAATCCCGTGGCCGTCCTCCGCGACTACGAACAAATCGACGATCGGCGCTCGGTATTCAAGCGATTCTCGGAAAAGCGCGCGGGCGAGAAAAATCGATCGACTACATGTATTAATCAATGGCAATAATGAATCTCCGCGCTCATTAGAAGCGCCTCGAAGGTAGAACCGGCTGGACGGTTAATTGCTTCTTCACTCGCTCTCTCTCTCTCTCTCTCTCTCTCTCTCTCTCGCTCTCTCTCTGCCCCTCCCACGGCCAAATCACCTTGTCGACTTGTTAAGGGCCACCTCGCGACGTCCTCTCGGCCATTACGCGCAGGGCATTTTTATCATTCGGCGGGCGCCGGGCAAAAATCGCTCGCGGGCCGGTTTTACGAGCCAACATATGGTAGACGTTACCTTATGCTTACATATTCGTGCGGCATTCCACGTCGCGTATGCTCGCCGATTGTTCCCCGTCCCTCGCGATCAAAGGATACGCAGCTTTTTGCGTGCCAGCGATCCTTACGTAACGATGCTCGGCTATCTCGTCGAAACGAGTCCCTCTCGCGCCGCTGCCTTCTCGGAAATTATGATAGTCTTCGCTTTCGATCTGAATTCTGATGTTGCGCCCTCGAGCCTGGGACGCTGTTTGGCTGTTTGGCTGTTTGGCTGGCCAGGTTTGGCATGGCAGATCGTAACGTCAAGCATGCATGGCATATTGGGAAATGAAGACGAGCAAAATGAAGCATCGATTGCATATCTAAGATGATCCAACGGCTCCCGATAAGGAATCTTTAATAAGTGAACGCGATTATTGAAGGATGTTTAAGGTGATTTCTCCTTAATCCCTTAATGTAGCCTGTTTTTCGATATTCGAGGTGCTTATAAATTTCATAGTCTAATAAAGCAATGCTTATCTTATCATTTTATCGGCACATAAGTTTTCTTGTCACCTGATTTGCACATAATATTTTCTTTTAAACGTTCTTCTGATAATATCATTTAATGTTTTTTTCTTCGTCTTCTTTTTTCCACAACTTTGTGGCGAAGTATTAAAGTATTTTGTATGCCAAGATATAAGGAGGCGTTCGTAGACTCAAATACATTAAGTGAATTTAATTAAGGGATTAAAATGCTCAAATCCTAATTCAAATCTTGGAAGATCATATTAAAATTATTTAATAGCTCTGGGCATCCAGCAAGTAATTAATACTCGATTCAAATATCATTGGCTCTACTCCAGAATGAAATTTTTTATACATTTATATGAGATTAATCGTTATCCTTTCAAAATTGAATGTTTTCACGTTTTCATAATTTGATTACGTATAACCTGTATTTCCAATTACGTAAATTATATTCAACTTTACTTAACAAAAATTTTCATATATTCTGTAATTTTCAAACAATAATTCTACAAACAAATACATAAATTTGCCTAAATACATATATATGTTAAGATATAATGTCAAAGGATTTATTTATCATGTTGTAATTTGAAAAATTACTAGTATGAAGGATTGGCCATTTTGATTACATTTATATAGAATCTAATCTGTACAATATTTGCGAAGGACCGAAGAGAATGTAAGATTATTCAATTAATTATTCAATGGTACAATTCCCGTTAAATTTATAATACGGAAAAGTCGTGAAATATTCAGCGTTAATATGATAAAATAAAATGAAGTTTTTTAATACTTTATAAAAAGGATTTAAAGACAGAGTTTTTAGAATATACGAAACAGTATGTTAATACGTATTAATCATGTAAAATTTATAAAGCAAAATCTGAATATGAAAATACTCGCTGTACTACGTTGAGGCTGCAAAGGTTTTCTTTTTAAATTTTCACCCGATCTCGTTATCATTTCTACTGACTTTTAGATACGACGATTCCAGCAAGTTATTAAACATTTATTCATAATTGTATTAAAAAGTATGTAGCACCTTGATAATACAAATGCATAATAATAATACGAAAAGTATGACAAAAAAACGTAATCGATATCATAAAAATAATGATGTATATTTGGATTTTTAAGTATAATTCACTTCGCAGATCGAATGAATTCTTCCATGAAATTGCGACACAGGAATATTTCATTGAATTTCTTCATTCTTTCCTTAACATACTAAACTCAAATGTAGCTAAATATAAAAGTTAATTATTTGAACTATAGATCGGATTAGAAACTATGGATTAACAGAACCGTAGCAAAATAATATTATATTCGTATTAAATGACATTAGTATACTTAAGAGGAAAAGTACCTATGTAGTTATAGGTAAAGTACCTGTTTTGAGAATTCGCATTAATTAACGAAGTCATAATTTTTATTAAATGCACTTTTACATGCTTTTAATATAAAGAATGATATTACGACCCAAGTAAATACAACTAATATTATATCTTAATTATCGATTTCATTGGGGGGGGGCGAAGAAGAGAGGAAAAATTATACGTAAAATTATAATTTCTAATAAATCTTTTTGTCGAGAAAATAAAAAATTCATAAACAAGTTAGTCACGTTGTAAATATGTTTCTATATTTATCGAGCGTGAAGGTTCTCTCTGCAAGCCCACGACTTTATTGTGTTTTTTATTTTCCACTCGGTAGGAAAAAGCGATATATGTCAATTTGCTGTTAAATTAAGTATGAATAAGCGCGCGCTTTCGAGCAAAATCCAAGATAACTGAAGACAAAGAATTGAATCGAGCAATTACTCCAATTCAAGGGCATACGGTCCATTCTTATTTATTTATTGATTGGTCCATGGGGTTGTACGGTAGGACGGTTCGACGTAATGGCGAATTGCGCATGCGCGCACCACCGGTTTAAGCGAAGACGACACAATCGACACGTTTATGGAGGAGGAGGCCCGCAACGCACTTAGGATAAGGATCGCGTCGACTGCTGGGACTTGGGACTTTGACCGTGAACTCTGTCTCGTGAGAGGATTTTTCTCGGAAGTCATGCGCGCAAAGACTTTTCCCAGCCATGTGCCTCGTCGAATAATGGTTTGGCTAAATAAGCCTTCTTCTGCGAGGCTCGGCTCGAGACTCCTCTTTTCTACGGCTTCGCGTACCTTTCTAAAAAAGCACTTTGCATGCAGCCGACGATCGAGTTCGTTATTTCTTGTGTTTCGGCCGAAGCACGGTTAGACTGCTCTGGCCTTGAGAGAATGACGTTCGCTGCTCGAGATTCACGAAAATAATAGGGATTCGTGCGAGTGGTGCGCTCGAGAGACGTATAGGGAAAGGAAAAAGGAGAAGATAAAGTTGAAATTCCAACGAAGCCCTTTAAACCGCATAATTTTATGGGAGTCGAGTCAAGGTAGAAGCAATGACGATTTAGCATAAAATACCTCTCAATCCTCGAATTTCCGTTGAAAATAACCGCCAAGTGCCGAGCTTGCATTTTTAAAGCCAATCTTATTAATATAATAAATACTTAAGCTGCGGCTTGGAAACATCGTAATCTCGATGGTTTGAAAACTTTACGAATATGCGTAGGTAATCGTTTTTTTTTTTTTTTTTTTTTTTTTTTTTTTTTTTTTTTTTTTTTTTTTTTTTTTTTGTTTTTTGTTGAACAAGCCCTG
>NW_011948439.1:858347-861357 GCF_000503995.2 Ceratosolen solmsi marchali
TTTTTTTTTTTTTTTTTTTTTTTTTTTTTTTTTTTTTTTTTTTTTTTTGCGAATTGATGGATAAAGGCTCGTATATTTGAAAGTACATGTTTGATTTCAATAATAATAACGCCAAGGTGCCCATAAAAAAAGCCTCCCTTTATTTTAAGACCGATATGCTTTCTTCTTTACCATTGCACAGTAAGTTACTGATAATCGGTAAATTCCGCTCCACAGTGTTGTCGTGAAAGAAAATTTCCATACCGACGAGAAAGAATATAGTCATTTTTCAACTAGTAGAAGAAGCAAGACGATTACATATGTTTGTCCTTTTGCATTCCATATTTACAAGAGTGTACACCATTAATGTTGTAATTACTCGCCTTAACCGCAATATTCATTAAAAACTGATGCTCAAACGTTAATTTCTAGACACTTCAATTCCTTAACTAGCAAGTCAGAAAGTTAGAGCAAAATTGACGTAATATTAAATAATAAATTGACGTCCGTCAATTAAGTCGAGGGGGGGGGGATTTTCCTACGCGTCACTCTCTGGATTGATATACATCAATAGCGAAATTTTGCGGTGGCGACAGAGGTTGCGAGCCAAACAATCGAAAACAAAGTGGCAGGGGGGGGGGCACGCGCGGTATAGCGGAGTAGGTAAAACATCGAGTGCTGCAGGGCGTGAGGGGTGGGAGTTTTCAACTAGAGACATTGATCACGCTCGCTTGGCTGCTGCTTTCATTCAAAACTTGCTCGGAAATCCTCTTCCCGGCCTCTTGCGATAAGCCCACGCATATGCGGGACCACACGAATTCGCTCGCGCGCCTCCATCTCGAGAAATGAAATGGAGTAGTGGGGCGAGCGATAAAGTTCGTACATCGTAAAAATAAATAAAAATTGATGATCAGGAGGATCGCTTCGATCGAGAGCGACACACAGGGCGGCGACGTTGTCGGGTACGTTGTGAGTGCGAGGGAGATTGGTGGCGATGGTAGCCGAGATATTGTGAGGGGTGGATGGATGGGGTTGGTGGAAGGGTGGGAAGGAGGGAGGGAAGGTGAGGGTGGAGGCCAAATGCGTGTTGCGTGACGGATTGAAAGTTACGATAGATACGTGATGTTTCTAATTGTGACTTGGGGAGATTATCATTCATGCCGCGATCGTGCAAGTGCCCCGAGAATTCGCTTTTATTTAACTACAACTTTGGCTTGATTATAACCAAATATATGCGTTCTTATATTCACTATGAACTTAATGCTCTTCATGCTTCCAATCAACGATATTGCGCTGGAAATTAAGGGCCAAATAAACTATTAAATTAAACATTATTTAGTTAAACTGATGACTTGACGGAATAGCGAAGATGTCTTAAGAGTCTGGCTGTACTTTCAGAGAAGACGAAGTGCACTGAGTACCAGATTTCGTTTTTAATTTGTATCGATTGTAGCCAATTTTATTTCGTAATAAAATGAAAAACGACAGCTTTGTAAGATATGCTTTTTCAATTTTTCTTCTTAATGCCAGTTAATAAAAAATCTTAATGTTTAAAAAGTAATCATTGCTTTTTTTAAAAGTTAATTCGAATTTTGATCTATCATCATCATCTTTTATATTTCGTATATATATATATATATATATATATATATATATATAGATAAGATAAACATAGGCAAAAGATAATGTATTTAATTTTAACTTTAATATCTTTTGATTACCTTTTTAATACAATACGGTTTTGTTATATAGCGTGTACATAGCCTTGAAACGACCATACTTTGTTCTTATTATCAAGTTAAGCTTGTGATATAAAAAATAATATGTAAACATTGGATACACGATTTAATTAATTTTTCTACTTTTATATATTATTTCATTATATTATATTTTCTATCTGTATTTATCGGTTATGTACTATAATATATTATCAGATTTTAAAACTATATACTGTGCAGGTATAAATTCTTTATTTGTCAAGTCATGTCAGCATTGTTGAGGCATTTGCTTCTATTAAAAACTATTGTTTATTACTATCATCGAGTAATGAATAAGTTAGAAATTTAGTTTTTTATCGTCCATAATTCGTAATTTATTATTAGCTTTAATTAACAAGGTAATACACATAATTGCTATTATTATATAATGATGAATTTAAATTCTACGTAAGTATAATGTGCTTGGTGTAGAGAAGTAAACATTTAATGAAAAACATGTATACTTTACTTTATTTGAAAATGCGCAGTCGTAGAAATAATAATAATTTCTATTTCATTCGTATAAATGAACGTTTCTGTAATATTTTGTTTCTGTAATTCAATTCTATAATGCACTCTTTTTAGTATTTTTGTTTATCGTAGATAAAGTGGAAAAATGGAATATTTATATAGTGACCAGAAAACTGAATAAGAAATGAAACAAATAAATAAATAAATAAATAAGAAAAAAACAAGAAAGAAAAAACACAATGTAAGGATTTAAAAAAATTATTCCATTTTCATACCATTTCAAATACAATCAAAATATATTTTGAAGGATAACACTAAATCTGTTATGAAGTACAAGTTTCTTGTTTTACCGACATTCCGAACAATACACTTTATTATAATAAATTTTATCTTGTATTTTAGACTTAATAATACAACTGCTTCGTGAATTTATACATTTTGATATAATTTAATTATAAAAAGCACTACTAAGAATTACCGTACTACACTTGAAAATTGCTATGATAATAGTTTTATATTGTTTAGCATTAGGAATGAGAAATATGAAGTATGTTGTAAGCACGAATAAATTAAAATAACTAAAAGTCAAATGTGCAGGAGGAAACGTTTGAAATGCGCAGATCATTAAAAAAATCCAAAAAAAGCGTGAAAGCTCTTGGCAAAAAGTATACATTTCCATATGCTCTGCGCTATCTCTCGATGCTCGATGAAAATGCAATTGTGGCGAACATATAACTCGTGGCCAATAATGTCGTAAGTGATACGTCGCCGGAAAATCGACGGCGTAAAACAAGCTGACATAG
>NW_011948439.1:861367-874914 GCF_000503995.2 Ceratosolen solmsi marchali
AGTGTCTTCCCCTACCACTCTATTTCTAGCGAGATTTTGAAAACATTTTAGATATCTCACCAGTATCAATATTTGGGTCGCAAATAGTACAAAAGTGATTAAAATAGATAGATCTGCATTATTCTCGGAGAGAATTCTTCCTGACATATGCTTATAAATAATGCTCAAAATATACTTGCCTAATTTGTAAAGCACAAAATTAATACTTAATCATTTATTCGCGCATCTTCCCCATTAAATTCAATTCAACATCAATAAAATCAGGGATGCTCGTATGGCTCGCTGATGACGGAGATAACAAAGATATAAATTATGCCTTAATTAATTGCTATTCCTTAAATAAAGCTAACGCGAACGAGCTTTAAGCGCGTCCAGGGACGGCCGAATGTATGGGGATTAGGCAAGTACGAATCGAATAAGGTCGCACAAACTCGGGCAAACTTCCCCCTCCCGTTCCCGTTCCCGTTCCCGTTCCCGTTCCCGTTCCCAAAGAACATATAAAAACAGAATTATAACATTATTTGTATTAGAGATACAGCGTACACTTACTGTTACGTTATAATATTTATACGTCGAGTAGTGCGTATATTTGTTTTATCTTGTTCCTAGAAATTACGCCAGTTGTATGCCTTATAAAAATTCCAATATATACACAGATGGCACATATCATTTGAAAACACATTTACAATAATGGATTTGTTATTTATAATGATTTAAATAAAAATAAGAATAAATTACCATATACCTAATAAAAATATTATATCCGATGTTATATATCCACTTTAAAATGCGGTAACAAAATACTCTTACCTACCGATGATTTATTACATAAATTTACAAGTCATTAGGTTTATGCTTGCAGTTGAAAAAACCCGACCTTCTTGGGTCATCGGATCATACTGTCCACCTAAACGGATTATCTTTCGCCGTCCCTGAACGCGACGAAACGGCCGTTGCCGCCACGCCTATTCTCAGTCCTTTATTACTAATTATTTCAAGAATTCCCTGTAAAACTCCATCCAAGATTCAAGCATTTATTTATTAACAAGTGGCGCAGAGGAGCTTAAACCTCTCTCTCTCTCTCTCTCTCTTCTTCTTCTTCTTCTTCTTCTTCTTCTTCTTCTTCTTCTTCTTCTTCTTCTTCTGTTATAAAATACGAAATATTGAGGCGTGATTGGTCGCTGCTCATTTCCAATGTAAGGGATTAGCTGAATTAAAGCGTATACTTAAATATTTAAGGGCTTATTGTGCTTTTATGAATATTGATTAAGTAAAGTGGAGAGAATTTTTTATAATATTAAAGTTATTGCAAATCCAATTTAAAGTATTAAAACATCCTTATATATTTTCTCTCCTTTTTTTCTTTCATTTTTTTCCCCTTTTTTTCAAAACATTCCATTGGAAAATAGCTTTGCCACTAGATCGAATCGTAAAAGATAAAGTGTAAAAAATAAAATCCTACCTGCAATCATTTCTTCTTTTGAAGCTCAAATGGCAATACCCAATAAGTACAATATGTTAAATTACATTTTACGATATTTTTATGTTTAATGCGATTGTCCATAATTTACTGGCACAATATTTAGCTGCTTGTAACATACAGTAACAGCGAAAGAAATTTATTCTATCTTGTGCTTAAGTCGACATTTCCCAAAGTATTTTAAACGAAAAATGCACGATATAACGTACATAAATTAAGGAGTAATTGCGAGCATAAGAGTTTGTATATAAATACATAAAAAGACGAGGGGTTGAAATTGAAGTGTAAATGAAAGTACCGTAAGCGCAAAGTGTACAAGTCCATCGAATGCTCCGGATAAAATGAGCTTTGAGAATTAGAATTAGCAATCAGTGTAATTGACCAGCGAGTCACTCTCGAGTGTATATAGCGCAAAACAAAAAAAAAAAAAAAAAAAAAAAAAAAAAACCAAGCACGCACGGTAATGGTTTAGCTCATTGTTCCGTATGCAGTCGCTAATTGAATAACGCGACTCCATTTGGGATTTAACAATTTGCCCATCGGCAGCAAATACAACAAGGCACTCGCAACGGATCCAAACCTTTGCGCCAATGGCAAAGCGCCAGAACCGGTTTACGACATGGAAGACCATTTCAGCATGGGCTCGATAGTAACAGGTCCACCTGATTTCCGTGCAGAGAAGCGAGATAGGTAGAGATAGTTAGAGGTAGATTGAGAGAGAGAGAGAGAGGGGAAAAAAATTTGTGCTCGAATGTGCAGGCGTTCGGAAGTCGATGTCACCGTTGCTCGCGTCGTTGGAGCTAATATTGTTAAGGCATTAGGCGAAATAGATTTGTAGGAGATGGGCTTCGCGAAGCCCCAAAAATGAAAACGTCCGAGGATGATGTCGCCGAGGCTACCGCGATTTACCTGTGACAAGTCGCAATCGCAACTCAAGGAGGCTCGCGTGTGTTTCTCGTTTATTTGAAATTCCCTCGTTGATATTCGGATTTTTAACATCCTTGCGGGACGTCCTTATGTCGTATATAACACAAATGGAGTATATAACGGGTGATAATCAACGTGATTAGATAGGCAATTGAAAGGACCGAGGTGGCAACTCCACCTTTGCGCTCTCGAGGAAAATGGCAGAGGATAATGATCATGAGGCCGAGCAAGAGGAAGAGGAAATTGTCGATGATGGGTGAGAAATACCTACTTAAAATCGCTCACATTTTTTTTTTTTTACGTATAAATTCCACTGCATAAACACTTGATGAAACTAAAGTACACGTTATTCTGGGGTACCCACGACGTTGCTCTTTCAATCCATCATAAATCATCCTTAATCGCTATATCATGTATTTCGATCTCTTTCATTTAGTACGGATTTTAGTTTTATGGTATCTTTTTAACTCCTTGCAAGCTCTTACGAAACGCGTACGTTGATTTAATCTATACAGTACCGAAGAGAATAAGAACGCGATATAAAATATTTTATTCAATCTTTCATAGATTGTTAAATAAACAAATAGTCTTTGTATATTATTAGATCGGTGAAAAATATGCATCAAAGTTCACGAAAATTTGGCAATATTTTTATGTAAATTTTTTACAATATAATCCGATGTTGTTTCGAGCTCGCGAATTATGAGAAAGATTTTGCGCGTATTTGATGTAACATTAGTGATAGCAAAGAAGTTGCAAAGGTATGGAACGAATGAACGACAAAATAAAATTTCAATCTTATAGTTTTCATTAGTTTATAATTAACTCATATGTAGATCCAGATATTCATGTTGTTTATAAGATATTATTTTAATATAAAATTGCACATTTTTTCGGTTTCTCAATATTTGAGATGATTTTAATGTTTTGTAAACGTAAAAGAAAATTTTTAATTATCATTGATCCATGGATAAAATGAAAGTGCTCTTTGCTAATGGCGTCAACAAATCAAAATTTAACGATACTCTAAAAAAAAAAAAAAGAAATTTATATAGATTCGTGAGATTCTTAGGAACATAATTCTTAAAATTTCAATATAAACGTGCTATTAATTAAAATTCACATAAATTATTTTGGCAGAGAATATTTTTATTTTTACACTTTATACAAATTATTATTTTTTTTTTCATTAATAAAGTTTACTCTGTTTTACAAAAAAAGAAATTTATGTTATATACCTTCATAATATACAAGTCAAATTAAATAATGTACGAATAATAATTTTATAATTTTTTTTTTAGTTTTTTCTTAATATTATGCAAAAATTACAAATATAAAATTTTTCATTTTAACATTATGTAAATAATATAGTGGCAGCAAACGAACGATTATCCTACATTTTTTATTAATAATTCAAATTAATATAATTCTTCTTTATTTTTATACTTTATTATTCGGCTGAAGTCACCATAATATTTCATCCACTATCATAATTATTACAATTGAGTATTATAATTTTTTTTTCTTGTTTAATTTTTGCCCTCGTGAAACTCTTGGTACACGATAAATATGAAAGAGAAAAAGGTGAAATATTTATTGTTATCATGACTTAATTTTGACTAGAGATTATGTTTCCTTCTTTATACGGAGCGTCGGTATTGTTTCATAACGAGTTTACACGAATTTTCATTATCATCGTACTTATGAAATACATGCGAGATGAACACGGCGCATCACTACAATATTATACGTAAGCCTATGTCATTACAGAGCAGTCAGGGAGACAATAGAAAGAGAGAACAAAAAAAAAAAAAAAAAAAAAAAAAAAAAAAAAAAACAAAAAAAAAAATGACGATGGAAAATCGTTAGTAAATAGGTGACGCGACGCTCTCATAAACATTAATTAGCGCATTATACATGTGGCGCGGCGGAGCGTTTTTCCATAAGACAACGGGCGAGGCAAAGTTGAGTCGGCAGTGTCGCGAAGCGTACCGAAATAAAAACCGGTTGTCTCCCCACGTACATCTTCACTCGTACTCTTCTCACCTATACAAAGTGTAGCTTGTTCCGCCGGTGTTGCGGTTTTGTACACATGAATTGTATTGGTCATATGTCCTCGCATGTGTTACATAGTGCCGCCACTCAACAGTTCGCTGTTCCCTCACTTCATATTCTATTTGTTCCTCATATCTGTCACAACTGATTATTGTGTCGTGAATGTTAAATACGAATCAACTACTTGAAATTATATTTCCTTTTTATTTTCTTTTTTTTCTTCTTTTTTTTCTCTTTTTTTTTTGTATGTTAATAAACAAAGTCGCTCGACGGTGATACGGAGTCATCATTATTTGGAACGAATGTGCGTGCAGCGTGAAAAATGCAATTTACGATATTCGCTTGTCGTTTGTTAAATATGCTTGCGGTGCAATATTGTGAGAATTGTAGTGTTATTTGAAGATTATTTTTAAGTATGAACTTAACACACTTTGAGTATTCCGTATACACGTGTTTACGTATCTGCAACGGAATAAGGAGGACTAATTGAGTTACATCTTAATGCTTTGGTATGCACGTTTTCCTGTATCGCTAAATGGTAATTAAAAATCGGTCATCTTTACATTGTGCAATAGCAAATTCTCCGTTGGCTTTGGGAATTGCAAACTGTGCGTTATCGATGCTACATAATCAATCGACCGTCATTTTTCTTTGGCTTTATTGAAACTAACGACTATTTTAAAGAATTCGTGATCGAAGAAATTTGTCGATGTGCGAAAAGTGATTATTTGCTAATGAATATAATTATTATATCGGAGCGGTGTTAATATTAAAATCGTGAATGCATTGGCTGAAGTGTTGGTGGCGACCATGGAAAAAGAGATCCAAGTTGGGACTTTCAAAATCCTCGAGCTACTTGGACTCGTTATCTGGGCATAATGTAGGCACTTGGAGGAGTCTGGTGATAGAGCAAACGTGAGTTATCCGTAGATTTTCAACTCTCGATAATGTATATACGAACTTTACCGTCGTCTTTGCGTAGTTAGAGTCAGGAGTGCACGCCCGTGGTAACGCTGATGAACGTAGGCGCGAAACTGATTACTATCTACGTTCTCATCGAGTTTTCATTAAGCACTAACCGCAGGCAACGATGTACCGCGAAATTCATCATTTGTATGTCGAGCATACGTCGAATATTGGAAAAATTTTGAGTATAAAAACTGATTTGACTCGTGTCGTCAACTCGACGTAAAAACTCTATTTTTCCTCCAGTTATTATTCAAACAAAACGAAAAAGGAAACAAAAGAAAAAAATAAATAAATAAAAAATAAAAATGCCTTCTTATATGTGCATGTAGTTAAGCACAAAGTTTGAACAGTTTCGAGTAATATTTAGTTTTGACATTCAAAATAAATATGTTTTGTAGATGTAGCGATACACTAGCTACGCTTTTATATGAAAATTAATTATGAAAATAGGCAGTGAAACCTTACGTACTTGTATTTAACAATGGTTCACGTACATTGTATCCTAAAACATTTTTAATGGTCGGAGATGTTGTGAGAAAGGTGCTTTAGCAAGTAATGTTCAATAAAAAAAAAGGTAGTAGCTTTTGGATAGAGACATCGAATACAGAAATTATAAGTTTGTTTCTGCTTTTATGCATAGGTTTATCACACCCCGTTTATATGTTTAACCAACTGCTGTTTTTTACTGCTCGTTTGAATTCAGGTTGGCTCTTACCTTTCAAATAAGACAGATTTCAGTTCAGATTTAAAGAAGTTTATTCGATTCCGAGCCCCGAATTCACAAAACTTTATTTAGAAGTGATAGATTAATTAGGAATATGACTTTATAGTAATGAGCAGCTGAAGCAATATATTGAATTTGTTAGGGAAGTAATATAAAAAAAGATGGGGTCGGTAATAAAGAGTTCATAATTTAATTTGATGGTTTCATTTAAAATGTACGTACAACATTAGCATTGAATATGTTTTCTAAGCTGTTTTTTTTTTTATTTTATTTTTTTTTTTTACAAAGAATTAGTTATTGAACATTTGGCACGACCTCGATATAATTAAATTATGTAGATAATTGTAAATTATTGCTAAATAAATTTGTTTCATTGGTTATTAAGTATTAAGCTTTCATAGCACCATTATATACAAACTTAATAATTCCTGTATTTGTAAAATATTCTCTTTCAACGGTACATTTATTATTATCGTTAAAAAAAAATGTTTATGCTTATTCAGTTTGGTTATACAACGAGGCAGTAAAAAAGACCTTGGAATGCAATAGTATTTGTACTATGAGACGTGTATAATAGTTCCCTTTTCTTGCAGTTATTTTAATTTTTACGAGTAATGATTCAGCTGATATTTTGTTAATACTATCATAGAAAATATCGTTGAAGCGATTACTTGACATTTTTATGATTCGAGAAATCTAATATTCATAGTTTCGAACTATGCTTCTCATATGCAGATTGGATTTCTTTAAAAGTAGGGGTCAAAGAAAGAAAAGGAAAGGCAGATAAATTGAGAGAAAGCGAGAGAGAGAGAGAGAGAGAGAGAGGGAGGGAGGGGGTGAGATCGCGCGCGTGTGTGCGCGTGCATGCGTGCGTGCGCGCGCGAGTCAGTGAGAGAAGGAGAGAGTATGTGCATGCGCGTGTGAGAGAAAGAGACAGTGAAAGAGTTTACTGGGTCGTTATGCGCAATCAATAAAATGTTATTAATAGTCGAGTGCTACTCTTCTGTACATTTGGTTGGAAATAATTATTGATTAAATTATATCTTTCAGAAAAAATAAAGGTATGCCAGAATGTTTGATTATTTTATTATATGCATAATAATATTAATAATAATAATAACAACAACAACAACAACAACAACAACAACAACAACAAACAACAACAACAACTCTTCATAACAAATGGTATACTACACTATGCACTTATCATAAATATTTGATATGTTTCGTAATAAAAGTAATTTTAATGTAACGTCATTACTGCTAGCTCAAATGAATTTATCCAATACATTAGGATTCCCAGTAATTACACATCACAGGCGCTCGCGTATGTCTACACGTACGTGTGTATGCATTTCTGTATATTATATTATTATTTGCATTAAAATAATATGATCATTTGAAGATGTAATATTGTTATTTGTCTAAGAAATAGACAATTCGGTAAAAACGTCATCATATTTGTTAAGGGCGCTGTATATAGACAGCAAAAGTATGAGTTGTGATACAGGAGCCGCTGATTTAATAATAAATCTATGCTTTCCATTATTTGAGAAAGCAACGTTACGTATGAAAAGCTTTATGCAATATTTTATAAATATAAATATAATACTCATTTGGAAAAGAAAAGAAAAGAGGAGGAAAAAAAGTAATGTAATCGTAAAAGTGAGAACTGGCTCAGATAACAGTCTGTATTCGAAGAAAGTAGTTAAAAGTAACAGCGCGCAAAAAGGATAAATAAATCTACGCAACATCAATGGTGGCGCACATAAAAGTGCGTTGAGTTCAGTCGGTCTTCTTCTTTTATTCTTCTTCTTTTTTTTTCCTTTTTTTTTTTACGCCGACGAACATAGGAGCAAAGAGTACATACGAGGTTCCTAAATAGGCCAGATCCGTAAAAGTGCAACTCTTCAATAAAAATGACGAAAACTTGGAATCTACTTTTATCTCAGTCTCTCTTCAGTCCCGTCTCTGTTGTTCCTTTCAAATAATGTATCTGATTCTCTCGCGCAACAGCCAGACTATCCTCTTCACTACTTCGCTCGCACTCTCGGTCCTTTTTTCCTCTTTTCAACTTCGGCCCTCAATGGCTCAATTGACGTGATACTAAAAAAAGAAAGCTGCTCTATCGTTTCTACACGCTTCTTTTAGAAGGGAGAAAACTGCGAATTAAAAATAGTTTCAGAATGAAAGGAAAACCTTTCGCATTTTATATTTCCTTCTTGTTTGTATTAATGTTTCCATTGGAATTCTATAGAAAATCGTGTGATATGTCGTTTTAATTACTTACGAAAAATGCCTGGCTAACCTTGAAGTCCTAAAAAGATTTTCAGCAAATCTGAGATGAGAATATACGCGCGCAATGAGTTTTATATTTAAATTCTAAATAGCGTATATTTCTCGTTCGGGAAATGCATGTATCCGTGAATCATTATTGTTATTCTCAGTGGGAATAAATTTTTTGCGTTTTCGTTAAAGGTAAAATGAGTTTCGGATTGTCTTGCGCTATGAAAATCTTAAAAATCAACGAATTCAATTCCACAAGGTATAAGAAGACAATTTAATATTTCGTATTATTTTGAATAATAATGGATTATCTAAATATTCTACGCCGCGAAATTTAAAAAGCTAATGATTAAAATTGCCCAAGTACTGTTTTGCTATTCGCTCGATCATGAATTAAAATGGAAAATTGTGTTAAGTATTCGTATTAGGGAGAAATTAATTTCACACAAATTTAAATTTAACGTAAGTATGCACTCTAGAGTTTGCATTTCTTTTTTTTTTTTTTTATGCTCAAGCCCTGATTATATAATTAATAATAAGTAGAAATACGTCAAATGGGGTTGAACATTATTTCGATAGATAAAGGCTTATTCACGATATGCGAATCCATAAATGTTAAGTCCTAAATGATTTTTAGTATTGCGATTAGATCTGGAAATTAAATTATCTCTAAGCTGTTTACTTTTGCATTTGATAAGAATATGCTAACGAGATAAGCAAGGCCGCGTTCCAGCTGAGTGCTATACATTTGTATCCTTATAATTGAATACAATACGTCTTTCCATACGTAGCATGTACACTCTTTGGCTTGAAATACATTCAAACGGAATGTCACAGAAATTTCCAATAGCGAATATGCACGCGTATAACCACGCACGCACGCACGCATGCACGCACAGAAGCACAAACCTCGTTCAACAACAACAACAACAACAACAGCAACAACAAAGTCAAAAAAAAAAAAAATATATATATATATAAAAACAGCCGAGTAACATCGAAACGCAAACAAATGTACGTGGAACACGACTATGATATTCGCGCGCACACACTATACAAGCAAGTCAGCGGCATTGAAAGGCGCCGCGAGATGTTCCGTTTGTTCATCATGGACAGATGTACAGATATCGGTGTCTCGTATGCATTATAGGTTGCTCGGCATGTCACCCGGGCTAGGCTACAGGGTGCAGTTCGAGCCTGGCACGAATTTACGATGTCGCGAAGATCCGCAGCCCGAGGAGTCGGAACCTGATGACAGGTTGGCTTTCTCTCGCAAATTCAGCGCTTTACTTTTAATTCATATCCCACAGAGCCGAATGACAGTACAAGTGTGTGAGTAACACAACGTTGATGTCTTTTCTTCATGTCCACGCACTCACACGCACAATAGCACGTACACGCCCACACTTACGGAGGCAATACAGTATGAATTTCCGCATTTTTCCTATATTAATATCAAGCGACTGTCGCCTGTCGGACTTTCCCTTGTGTGTTTTTCCTTCCTCCCCCCATTCCCCCTTCCCACTTCCCCATTTCCATCCACCCACCCTTCCCTACCTCTTCTCATCACCACAACATATTCATAATTTTTCTTCTTGTGTTGGATCTGCCATTGTCGTTTCCATCCCCAAATCTCGCGAACCCCCTTTCCTTACTCTCTTACTTAACAAATCACACTTAACAATCGACGTGGCTAATTAAGTACATGCTCGTAACGCATGTCATGTTTAACAAAAGTTATACCAATAAGATTACTCGTCTTCAATCGAAATTAATAACTAAGGACCATTTACTAGCCTCGAACAACGAAACGTTCGGAAAGAGTTGTTCGCCGGTAAAAAGGTTGGCTAAAATAAACCCGGTGAAGTGGAGAGGAACTCGACTCGCGCCGTGACCAAGTTATAAAGATACATGCATTCGCAAAATGTACTTCATTATTAGTAAGTATTTCATTGGCAGTTCGATGTTCGATTGTTTAATCAGTGACAGCGCCGAGGAGTATTTAATAGGCCCGCACTCTGCGCCGGATAAAATGTTTAATTGAGCCTAACGTTTAACGCTCCAAATTGGGTTTATTCGTTTTGCAGATTACCGATTTACGAGAGATGAAAGTACGCACATAGGAGAAAAATGACTAAACAATAACATAAATAAAAATAACAAAAATGAAAACAAAAACAAAAAAACTAACAACAATAAACAAAACCAAAAACAAAAATCAGAAAACTTTGTAATCTGGCGTAAGGAAGGTGGGAAGTTGGATGGTACGGTATATTTGAATAATAAGAGAATCCTGAAGCTCGTGCGACGGCTCATTGATGCGCGCGTAGGAAATGATAATTCGATAATTCGATAATGGAGCGGCTCACGCAGCCCCTCAGAGCATATCCTCGTCGATGGACAGCCGAATAAACAAAGCATCGTTTAAAGAGAAGTGATCATCGGGCGTTGGAATAATGCATCGCTCATTGGCGTAGCGCGAATGTCGCTCGGGACGACAGCCGGACGCATCCCCGCAAGGAAGCCATTCGCGTTTGCGCAGATTGGCAGCCCAGGTGGTTGTGTGGGCCGCGGTCGCGTGTTCACGAGGCCGAACATACACACAGTGCACGGCATACGGCCCTTGAGATCAGTACGGAGCGCGTAGGCGCGCTCCCGAGGTTGCGCGCGCACGCTACTTTTGCCTCGGTGAAGACGACATCGAGGAGCGCGCGCGAGGTCTCCCTTCCTCGGAGCGAGCGGGAGGCGCGGTGGCCAGGAAGCAAATCGTCTCGAGGAAGTATCGCCGACTCTTGAATCTTGGAGGTAGTGTGCACGACAGGGCGGCTAGACGTGAAGATATATATATATATATATATAAGAGAGAGAGAGAGAGAGAGAGAGAGATAGTGAGCGGAGGAGTGAGGCTGGAGAGAGGAGAGAGGAACGGAGACCCGCGGAGGATGGATTTGCAAAACCGCGCATGCCTGACCGCAGGAGCGGCACGGCGCCCCGGAACGCCGGTGTTTTCCCTCCTCGCACTACATTTGAGGAGGGAGAAGCCCCTCTCACGGACGTAGGCAACACGGGCACAGTCGCAGCAGGCGCCCGCGAGCGCGTCGAGCCACGCCGCGGAAGGAAGCCAGGCTCTCGACAGTCGCCCCCGGGTCGCTACTCGACCCGAGCATCAGCAGCTGATCACGAAGCCGAGGCAGCATCCAAACAGCCGGGAGCGCAATCGCGGTGCCGCTTCGGCACCGTGCTTCCAGCTCCAGGTCCCGTGGTCGCTCGGCCGCGCGACCCCCGATCGATCCCACCGCCGTTACCGTCATCGCCAGCGTCGCGCGTGCGTGCGGTCGCACGTGCGCGAGGAGTCGCGGGCCGCGGTGGCGGGCCGCGGACGACCCCCGAGCCGGAGGATGGGCCGCGGCCCAAATCGCCGGCCTGCGCCCGGGCGCGGCAGCAGCGTCAGCGGGGCTGGTGGTACGACGTGCCCGGAAGCGGGGCCAAGCACCGGCCACCGGCCCTCGAGCTAGTGGACATGCAGAGGCTGCGCTCGACGTTCAAGAGGTCGCGCACGCCGACCGGCGCCGAAATGAAGTCCCAGTCGAGCCTCGAGGTGCCCAAGCAGGTGCGCTCGGCTTCGTTCGACGAGATTCAGCTGGAGGCGCAGCGCCAGGAGTCCAAGGCGAACGCGGAGTTCCGATCCATCGCGACCATCGCCATGGCTACGAGCAGCAGCCTTACCGCAGCCGCTGCCGCAGCCACGACGACCTGCTCCTCGTCCTCCTCGTACTCGCCAGGGCGTTCCCAGGTGATCGACGGAGCCATTAGGAAGCCAAGTAGCAGCACCTTGCGCATACCCCAACTTCAGACGGGCCAGCGCTCCAAGAGCTTCGACGTCTCGGAGCGCACGGCTACGGGCACGATCGCGACCGGACCCGGCCTCCTCGATAGATCGGCCTCGACGGTCGGCGGCGCCGGCGCCGCCGGCTACGTATCCCGCTGGAGGAGCAGCGCCGAGCGCGAGAATCCACCCGCGCAGGCCTACAGTTGTTGGCACTGCGCTTGCCTCGACGAGTATCGGGCGGCCCTTGGGCTCGATGATTTTTGGGAAGAGGAAGACGATGACGACGACGATGACGATGACGAGGAAGATGACGAGGACGATGAGGACGACGACGACGATGACGATGACGACGATGACGAAGACGACGACGACGACGATAACAATGACGATGAGGGCGACGATGGCGACGACGACGACGACAACGAGGATGACGACGACGACGGCGACGGGTACGCGGATAATAACGAAGACAACCACGATAATGACGACGACAATGACGGCCACGACGTTATCGTTAAGAACTACGAATATAGGAAGCACGATGTCGACAATGACAACGGCGCCTACGGCGACGCCGTTGACCGCAAGAATGACAACGACGGTAAACACACGGATAAGAACAATGATGGTGAGGCCGAGGCGGGGCAAGGGCAGCCACGGCAACAACAGCAACAACAGCAGAAACGTCAGCAACAGCAGCGGCAGCAATGGGAACGATTGGGCGAACCGCGGGATTACGACGATGAGTGCGCGGAGCTTGGCGGTCGTCCGGCCCTCCAGCTGGAGCGTGACAACGAGAACACATATTACTTTGTGGTCGTGCAGCAGGCTGGCGATGATCCGGAGGAGGATGGGAGCGATTGCTCGCGCCGCGAGGGTAGTCCCGAGATCCGCGTGACCCTAAGCACAACGTGCGAGCGGCCGAGCACCGAGTCCGAGGCCGACGGTTCCGAGGCCAGCGAATCCCGGTGCTGCGAGCTTTTGCCCGCGAACCGTCAGCGACGACGATCACTCTCGCGTCAGGAAGCTCTGACGACCTTCCCGCCGGAGCTGCCGGCCGTCCTCGGGCCCGAGATTGGCCAGAGCAGCCCCGACGAGGACGAAGACGAGGACGAGAACGACGATAGTGAGCGGGGCTGCGCGGCAGCTGGCCTCGTCGTACGCGATATCTTCCTCACGGTGCCAGAGCTGAAGCGCGACCGGGCCGCCTCGGTCGACTCCTGTTTCAACAATAACAACAAGAACGGCAAAGTCGAGACCTGTTACTCGCTCGCGGT